>NW_027115598.1:473983-490703 GCF_000696795.3 Halyomorpha halys
AGAGATGAGTAGACTAGGTTATGATTTACTTTAAAGGTCCTATCAGTGAGCGGATTATAAGGAAATATGTTGGGGGTAGGAATTGACGAAGTTTATAGAGCAGACCTGGATACCAGACTCGATCAAAAGCTTGTTCAACATCGAGGAAGACTCCCGTACAAAATAAAATATGATTTTAATTATAAGATAAATTTAAAATCAAATAAGATAATTTGATTTGTAGTAAAGTAAAGTATTTACATGGTATACTATTTTTGTATTTAGTTCTTTAAGATAAAAACACTATTTTTATTGTTATTACTGGCTATCTGTTTTATATTTTATCATTCAGGTACTTTTGTAAATAATATAATTCTGTTTAAATTTTTAAATTCATCTCTTCGGTATCTTCTGTCTAGAAAATGAAGAAAAAGGAAAATTGAGAAAGGAGAGGTAAAGGTAAATTATACAGATAGCCCAACGAGGTTGTCAAAATACCAATACCAGGCTTCAACTGTTTGTGTTCCATTAAATTGTATTTTTATTGTGTAATATGTCCTCTTCTCTTATATTGTTTTATTTTGTTTGTTTTCTCCTAATTTTAGCTTATTAAAATATTTTCTAATAAGATTATTAGCCTGTTATATCGTAAAATATAGGTCCAATATTTTCTGTTCCTTCCAGTAACCGTAGTAGCATTATTTTGAGTCCATTTTATACTACCGATAATTCAGCAGTGCTTTTAATCGAAAGTTTAATATTTCATTTTCACGTTCAGTAATTTATTATAATTTTCATTTATATTTTTTTAATACCATATCGACCTGGTGGGCCTTACATGGTTAATGTAAGAAGCACATTTTTCTTTTTTGAAAATTGATCATGGGAAGGGGTATAGTCTCATGCAAAAGACTTAGAGGTGTCTTTAGTATGAGACTATACCCCTATATACAATGTTATAAATGAAACAAAAAATTGAGATAAAATAAATAGGTTAAAATAATAATCCTTGATAGAAGGTAAGACAAACGTTAATAACAGAAACAACGAAATTTATGAATCTAACAAAATAAATAATCGACTTCTAATGGACAAAAGAAAAAAAAAAAGAAATTTTTTATTAATTATTTATTTAATGTAATTTACAACTGTAAAAAATAACACAATAGGTAAATATGTAGTATGTTTCATATACACTTGAAAATCTTGGGAAGGAACCACCCTTTCGTTGTAATTCAAACATTAATTTAAATTAGAAGGTCCCGTGGTCATCTTCTTTTCAGACGCCTCAGAGGATTATCAGCGATTGTTAAGGATGAAAGATTAAGAATTAATGGGTTAGGATGGTTAAGGAGTTTGGAATGAAAAGACGCATATCTGTTTTGGGTCAAATCTGCAAGGAATGGGATGTTAAGGTCTTTGTGAATGAGTTTATTTGTGACGTAATAAGGAGCATCAAGGATTTTACGTAGGATTTTGGATTGTAACGATTGGATGCGGGAAGAATTTGATGGCTCAATTCCATATGTCCAAATTGGTCTGATTATTGTAGTGTATACTAATTTTTTGTAGTGAATGGGAAGTTTAGAGCGTTTGTCAAGTAAGTGTTGTAGCAATCGGAATCTACGAGCAGTTTCTTGTTGTTTCAATCTTGTGTGTGGATTCCAAG
The DNA here is from genome assembly GCF_000696795.3 of Halyomorpha halys. Lineage (NCBI taxonomy): Eukaryota > Metazoa > Arthropoda > Insecta > Hemiptera > Pentatomidae > Halyomorpha > Halyomorpha halys. The sequence continues at coordinate 475,632 of NW_027115598.1, forward strand.
TAAGTCTTAAAAAAAAGAAAAAAAAAAGGAAAGTGAATTTAAGAAAAAGATGAAGAGAAACAAAAATAAATTAAGATACAATAAAATTTTAGAGTGACAATAACAGAACTGATAAATATAGAACTTATAACAGGACGTCCTGCACCAGTCTTTGGGTTGTGGTTGGGTTTCCCAAGTTGTAGGTCACTCCTCCTTTATCTGTTGGCAACTGGGAATGGAACTTCATGAACCTGTTTTTGATGTAATCCTTTATTGTCTCTATTTGTGATTCCGGATGCGATTGGCTGTTTCATTCCGAATTTAAGAACACAGAAACATTGTTGAATTCTTTATAAAAAGTATTTTATACTAGTTCGATTTCTTGAAAGGAGTTTGAACAAGTGTAATATTTTATAGTATAACGTAGTAGGTGAAGTTGCATTAATTTACTTCGATTCGAAGAGATTATCTGAAGGTACGAAGGTAGTGTTTCCCTTTCTAAAGGTTTTCAGTTTATAGTCATTCGAGTCAGAAAAAGTTTACTATCTGATTTTACTGGTTTCGTATATGACAGGTACCAAGGTAATATTTTATGATTGCAAAATAAAAAGGATATATAATGAAAGAAATAACTAAAAACAAAAATAATTAATCTATTTAATATTACACAACGTTAATCAGGTCTAAAAAAAAGATATAAACACTTAAATGAGGTAACAAAGTACGTAAATAGATAATAACAATAAAATTTAATTAAGGTTTGGGTAATTATGATAATTGTAATTTATTAATACTTTTGATTATCAGTTTATTATTTCGTTTTATATTTATGTTATGTACATTTAATTAAGCTGTAGAAATAGTTAAACATTTATATACTTTTAGCCAGAGGATTAAATGATTAAAATAGTTCCATGTGTGGTATAAACTCCATGGATCTATCTTGTTCTTGGAATAAATTACATTGTGACAGTTTTCTCCCCGGCTAGTACATTTACATTCGAAATTGAAACAGTGATGGAGGGGGAGGAAGAGGCAGTGTGTCGACAGTCTTTCCACCAAATTTATTTTTTGTAATATCACAAAAATTCCTTTTTGAGTGTGGCGTTCATAGTTGACACATAGATTAATATGGTTGGAGGTGCGGTCTGGAAAGATACGAATATAAACAAAACTTCCACGTCACACACATAAGCAAACGTTTCAAACTGAATTTCAGGTCTTCATCAGGGCTGAAATACAGATCTAGAAAATCTAGATAATAATCATTATTCAGAGGAACATAAAAAAAAAAAATAATTAGAAATACACAAAACAATAAATTAAGTAGATAGTAGATGATCCTGATTGAACATAAAATACAATATTTTAGAAGTAAGAATTATACAAAATAAATTATAAAAGTATGTTATTGAATATCGAACAGTGGTCATGTAAATAAAGAAGTAAACATAATAAAAAATGTAAATAGTATCTAAAATAATGAACAAAATTTAAATCAATATAATGAAATGTAAAAATTTAATTCTCGTTTTTTCTGTTTCGTCAATATATATTTTTATTTTTTTGTTGAAAAAAAATTTAGGATAATTTAATGAGCGATATATAACAGATATACATTTGAGGAGGTAGGGTGGTTAAAGTATATTGTATTTACAGTTGTACAAAAAACCAGCTTGATGGTCGTTGTTATTTTTCTATTTCGAAATCACTTTACTTGCACTTTCCATCTAGAATGTTAAATGATGGAATTTACAAAGCTGTTATCCTTCCTACTGTTATGTACTATACGGATGAGAAACCTGACCTCTTACATTAAGGTTTATTCCTTAATTAATTAAGCCGGATAGAGGGAACTCCACAAGGCAAATATAATTCAGGATACAGCACTGCGGCAAATTAGATAGGCGTGTAATGAACGAATCTCTAAAATGTTAATAAACATTGAACCGACGGGTTTAAGATGTTCAAAACGTCCAACAGCTACGCCAGGGCGAAGATGGGAAGATTGCGTCAAGATAGATTTTGTAGATTTGAGGTTTGAAGGGCGTCGCTGGATAGATGTGATTAGAAAGTGATTAGTGGTATGGGATTCGAACCTTCGGATTCACTAAGCTTTTATTATTAATACCATGTTATAGAGCGACCCATTGCTATGTACTGTCTTGAGATTTAGTCGAGATGGCAGGATAATCGCTGAAGCCAATTATCCAAAAATAAGTAAATAATTAATTTATTGAGTCCTGAAAAACTGTTACTATAATTGGATCCTTTTCCAAAGGTTTGGTTTGAGTTAACCAGTTTACCAATTAAATATATTTATTTCTATAAAGTATCATTACCATTAATTATATAAGGGGTATTCATGATGTTGTGTTAAATGTTATATGTTTTACCATGTTAAATGTTATAAATATAGGATTGTGAGCAGCCCTATTTGAAGTCATGTTAAACGTTCAATGCATAAGAGCCCCTAGCGGATTTTCTCAGCAACTTGTTGTATAAGCCTTTATGTTTATAACCTTCCTTCCAGACCCTCATGTTATTGTTTACTTCAGTTTTGATTTAAGTAATTAATTAAAACATGCATGGAGTGAGTGAAAAGTGAAATTTGTGTGAAAGTTTAGCTTATGAGTGTCTTATTGATCTTCAAACTTGTGAAGAAGAGAAAGAAGATGAGCTAATTGACAACTGTATTGAAAGTCACAACAACTAATATGGCGGCGATCTCAACTGGTCTATTGTGTGACGTTATTCTCGATTTAACTGACCAAGTAACAGACTCTCAGCCATGTTAAATGTTATTTCGTTTTACCACGGCAAAAGAAGGCAATTTTTTTCGATTTAACACGAGTTTTTCCATTTAACACGCTTTAACATAGATCATGAATACCCCTATAATATAGTAACGGGTGGTATATTGAGTTATATAATATAAACTACATAAAGAGATTAAGTATTTATTACTATGATTCAGAAAAATGGTTGCCATAAAATATGATTCTTAAATTATTGCTTATTGTTTAATTTATACTTATAGCTCTTGATTTAAATGATTCATGTCGTGGGATGTAGTTCCGTAGTTGTCGTATCGTTCATAAAGGATGTCCAGGTCTCGTGGCCCTTCTTACGACTTCGTCTGGTCGAAGTGCATCTTGTTCCGCTCCGGCTTCTGAAGTCTGGTCCACTCACGTCTAAGTCTTCTTCTCCACTGTTCTTTTTCGTGGTCTAGTTGTCCTACCCCTTTTCTCCCACTCCTCTTTCGGGACGTTACCTTATTTTTGAATCTCATTCCTCATAGGTGACAGAACACTGCCCCCTCCCCAGGCCCGAGAGTGGGTGAGAAAGTTTTGACATGTCCTGGAAGGGCCTACACCTGCTTAGTTGGATCCTATCCTTTGTCAAATCCTGTCCTTTATGTTGTAACACTTAAAGGTTAGTAAATCTAATTTTCTCAGGGACTCAGGTAATGTGGCAAACTTAACACAGATGTGTCCATATTCGGGGACGTAGTAAAAGGTTCCTTGAAAGATACCCTAACCAGATATAGGGACAGCCGGCGAAAAACCTTAATAAACGACATATTGTTGTTATAATAATGGCTAATGTCTTGATTCATTGTATTTATATAGAATATTTTATATATTTTGTCTCAGAGCTTGTTATTTTTTTTTAGTTTCTGTAATGACATAACAAAAAAATTCTATGCTAACATTTTAAAACCTGAATTTATAAAATAATATTTGGTTTAAGTTTCTTTTTAAGGGTGCTATAAGCGTTGGAAGTATAATATTAGAGAGTACTTTAGAGGTAAAAGAGGACAGGACTATAAGGTTGCCATTTTCACACTCTCTTTGATCTCCTTTATTGTGGAGGAGGCGGTTAATTGCTTTAGTCCAGTCTTTCGTCGGTGCGTTACCCTCCTGTGTTCGTTAAGATCAGATCATAAAGTGTCTTCTGAAGGACCCTCTCCGTTATTTGGAGGTTCCGGTGGTTCTGTGAAACAAATTATGTCAGGATAAATAAAAAAAAAGATTTACGATTTTATTAAAAAAAATATAATATTTTCAAGGATCAGATATTACCGAAGAATTTATTAATTCTAAGTAAACAGCAGAAAAGGATACCATTTCGGAGATGTTGATATAGAAAATAGGATTGCCACAAGAGAACACCTATAATATAATGATAACATTTCATTTTCCAAGTGGAATTGAAAATATAACAAGACTGTGAAGGTGCATGAATATGGGAAAATTATACCTTAACGTTGTGCAACAATAAAGACAAATGTAAAATACATTATATTCATCTTCATAAGTTTTTTAACCTCAAACATTTATAGAAATTAATATAATCAAATTTCCTAAAAAGAAAATACAGATAAAAGATATGTTATCATGTACAACAGGTAACAAGATAATTGTATAGTTGGAGTGGAGGAATTGTAATGAAAAATAAAAAAAAAACTATTATTATATATTTTTATGTTATGTGTTAACAATGAATTAAGACAAAATGGTGAGATTGGTGGCTCTAAGCAATATTTTTTGAAACTATTTCTCATTCAATGACTAATAACTTTTAAAGCCACCGAAATCGAGCTTTTAGGGAGAAACCTCCAAAGAAAAACAAATTTGCTCGGATATAAACATTTATTTGCCGAGGCAAACTATTAACATAAACATAGAATCAAAATAAAACATTTAAGAATAAACCAATGAATCGAGACTACAATAAAAGGTCTTTAATATAAAATAAAATTGGTATATTAAATGATGAAAATGGAACAGCTAAACCGTCGAACATCAAACGTATCCAATCCTTTCAATCCAAAATCCTTAGAACCATAGTTAATGCACCCTATTACGTTTCCAACAGAACACTACACCATGACCTACATATCCCTTTTGTCCTTGACCTCATACCAACCAAATTCTCAAAATTCCATCTAAATCTTTCCAACCATCCTAATTCTTTTGTTCAAACCATATCTAGTTCCACCCACCCCTACAGCAAACCTAGATGGTTGAAACGGCAGTGGCCAAGGGACTTATTAAAATAAAAATGCACAATTTGAGTTCTGGCAATGGTCAGATTCCCCACTCAAGTTGGGTGTTTGCGGCTTTAGCGCACTTGCTCAGCCTCCACTGGCTCACTACCAGTGATGCGGCGAAAGGGATGCGCTGGGATCTTTTGAGCTCTGCTCTACCCCTCACACGTGGGGGATAGAGTGGGCTCAGGGATCCTCAGGTCGATTATCTAAATATTGTATATTTACTGTGTAAATGAGACTAGAGACTATATCATTTTATCATTATGTTATTTTATTTATTTATTTTTCATACAGATAGTTTGATTATGTTCATTTTATTTATTCTTCTATTTTTATATTTTAAGAGAGTTTTTTTTTATTCATTTATTTATTTTATATTATTTTAGTATGTATGAGATCATTCATCACTATTGCCTATTGCCCACAGCTGTGTGGCAGATTGTAATATCTATCAATAAATAAAAAAAGTATTTTAAAAAATGATGAAAATGAATAAACAAATTTAGTAAATTAATAGCTCAGTTTGATGGTTACTAATAATACATGATAAAATACAGTACTGTGTGACGACAATTTATATATAAGATATTTCAGGCTGTAACCATAGTGTATGCTATTGATGCAAAGGTATACATTTCACACAAAAGTGGGCCCCCGTCATTACTGGTTCAGTAATGTATTCAATAGTCATATTTTAATTAAATTAGTTATTATAATGCTATTTACAAACCGCAGTGGACTGTATTATATTATTCACAATTAACAGCCAAGATGCATTAATAACAAAATACTACACTGCACTGTACAAACACAAACGGGGTCTTGTTGTGGATTATAACGATCATAATTAACAATTAAAATGTATTAAAACAACAATGGCCAACTAACAAGCAGACAGAGTTTATATAATAAACTGTAATAACTACAATTGATAATGATAATGGCAAGCACTAAACGCAGACGGGGCTGATAATGAGTTATGATGAAGAATAATTAGAAGCAACCGATTATAAAAAACATAGATTGTCAGTGCGTTGCTAGGCGACTCCTGCCAAACAAACTTTAGCAACTGTTTATTTCACTCTTAAATGATACAATAAAAAATATAAAGTACATATGTATCTTTTAAAATAAACTAATCTTCTAAAGAAAATAATAAAAATAAATGTAATTAGATTAAACGTTAATACTATTTACAAATTACTTATTAAACTTGGCGTTTACAATTACTACTGCAATACCGTGTATAACCTTAATAATGAAATGTAAAAAGCAATAAGTAGCCGAGCTCTGAAACCTGCTGAACCCTCAGACAAGGGCAGAGAGTGGCCCTTCCTAATTGCTATAATGAAGGGTAACGATCCTCTAGGTCTTTGTTAGGGTCTCCTGGCTCCACTACCATACAGAACAGGACATCCAATATTCTTCTTTACCTCTCTACGAACTAATAATTTTTTTTTATTATTGGTATTTTATATCTCGCATATATTAAATATAATTATAATTCGACCAAGATATTAACCACAACACAATTTGTATTCCCTGTTTGTGATATAGGCATGCAGTCAATCTGTCAGCGAACTGAACATATAAAGGAATTAACAGAAACGCCATATTTAAATGATAATTTTTAACTGATATCGATGAAGTAAATTTTCAAGTGTAGAGCGGAATTCAAGTGTAAAACCAAGGACGCATACATGGCAGTACTGATAACTGAAGAGTAAATAACTCCGAAGAAAAGGAAGATAGTATTCACTTCTAGACATCCTTTCACAAGTATAGTGACATTAGAATAAAATATTTTGGGCAGCGGGCCTGCTCTACAGAACAATTTCTCAGTTTAATGAAAGACTCTAATTTTATTAAATTAAGACTCGAATTCTCTAAGGAGAACTCTTAGCAACTATTGATATGTATGAGAGGCACCAGCTGGAATTTTTTAACTTAAAATAATTTCTTTTGTCGGCATGCCAAAGATACCACCGGACCTCTGCAAATATCCATCGGCAACAGATCTAAAGAAATATACACTGGTATATAGATAACAGAGGGTATGCACCCTCTGGGAACGGTTGACCGTGTAGGCAGAGATAAACAAACAAACAGCCCTTATCTTGCACGTGGGCAGTTTAGACATCTCGGGGAAAGTACAGCGAGTGGCAAAGAGAATACCCGCCTTAATTGAAAACAAATAAACACCCCATATCTCACACGGGGCCTCTCTAAAAACCTCGGGAAAAATACAGTAAGCCGCCAGAAGCCGGCTTTCTTCAAAGATGAAACTTTTAAAGATGAAAGACCGACTTTCGTCGAAGGTCATTGGACCTTCTCACCACCTCTGAAAATAGAGGAACCAATCAAAGGACAGAAATCAAAAGAAGGAGGAGTCAGAAGGAGAGGGGAGGAAATGAACAAAAAGGGCAGGAGGAACGGAGTTAAAGGGAGTTAGGAGGAGGCCAGACAGAGGAGGACAGTCTTGTAGGAAGTCTGACGGAAGAACAGGCTAAGAGAGTCTGAGACAGAAGGGGAGGACATGGAGTTGGACACAGGGAAGGCAGTCTGGAAGATCAGCGGCAGCCGGAAGGCGAATATGTACGTTCTTCCGCGACAACCACCAAGCCGACCGATGTACCGAAACAAGTAAGACCTTTTCTGATTTAATTAGAATGGCAGTAGTAGAATTAATAACTTAGAGTCAGTATAAATATCAAAGATCCCAACTGGTACTTCTCAATTCATAATCTTATAATTAAAGTATAAGGAAACAATTCCACCATGCTCTCTCATAATAGTATTCTTAATAATGTATATATAATGGTAAATATAAAACATGTAACAAAGACTTTACTTTATAATTAATAATCCCTGCATGCCACCTCATATATAGCAAATTAAATTGGTGAACACGATACCGTTGGAAAGGAACTCCAATGATTAATTATGATATTCATATCGAGCATACCACGGCGAAGGGGTCCAGATGGTGTCTAGTGTTTGAATTAAATATAGCGCATCCCTTTTCAGTCGGTTCCCATCAGGAACTGAGAGATACATAACATAAATACATAATATAAATATAAATACATTAAAATATAAATAAATTTCAATATAATACCTGTACGGGGAACCCCTAGTCGGGCTTAGAAACCCCGATTAGGTACACGGCACTATGGGGTACACTGGAAGGAGCTCAGTTGGCTAACATGTGAGGGATCAATGCCATAACACAATTTTTTACGAGTTTGGTATTATTGTTTTGTTTCTTTTAATATAAATACCACATTGTTGTTACTTGGGTTACAGCCTGGTTTTCCTCTGAACGCTCTTACACTATGCCCATTTTATGCTACAGGTTCTAAGGATCTTTAATTTAGGGCATTAAATAGTGTGTTTATCGGAGGCTGGAAGAATGTAATATAATTTGGCCGATAAAAATAAATTAAACAATATTTCATGAAATAAAGGTAATAACAAGATGAAATATACTTTAAAACATCAATTGAAATAATGAGAATTAAATAAAATAACGAAAAAACAAACAAACATTAACTATTTAGTTAGATACATAACACTAGAAAATAAAAACCTTTTTTTTTTTTTAAATGTTTATTTATTGTTATTTACAACTGTACATTATAATACATTTAGTAAATCTGATCTAAGTTAAATTGGAGTGTTACAGGCGTGTAGAGAAACTACCCATTGGTAGCACTCTAATGACATTTTACATTAGCTGGTCTCGTGGCCATCTTCTTTTCAGGCGCCTCGGAGGAGTGTCAGGAATGGAAGAGGATGCAAGACCAGAAACTAGGGGGGTTGAGTGGTTAGAGAGTTTATAATGGAAGGAGTGATAACTGGTTCGGGCTAGATCGGTTACATAGGGAACATTAAGGTCTTTATGTATGAGTTTATTTGTGACAAAGTAAGGAGCATTGAGGATTTTATGAAGGATTTTGGATTGTAAGGATTGGATACGAGAGGAATTCGAAGGTTTAGAGCAGCTCCAAAGCTCAACTCCTTATGTCCTGATTGGCCTTATTTAGACCGTTTGTCTAGTAAGTGCTGTAATAGTCGAAATCGACGTGCAGTTTCCTATCATTTCAGTCTTGTGTGAGGATTTCAGGTTAATCGTTTGTCCGAATGTAGTCCAAGGTAGCGGATCTGTTCGACGGGGGTAAGAGAAATATCATTAAATGAAACTGTAAGGCAGTCAGTAGGTTTACGACGAAGGGTAAAGGTGATTTGATGGGATTTGTTGGAATTTATCTTAATCCACCAATTACGACACCATTCTTCCAGGGCTGTAATATGGGATTGGAGATTTTGAGATACAATTAAGGGGTTTAAAATAAAAACCTAACCTAAAGACTTCTTGAAAAATAAAACATTAATAAATTATAAACTTTATGATAGTAAAAGAAATCAAAAAACAAAATAATGACAATTATTATAAATATGGAACTAAATCAATAATACAATGTAGCAGAGATGATTGTAGGCTGATCATCAGAATTATTAACAGGTGTGAGCCCTTGATGGAGATGATGTTGATGAAGACAGTAGACAGATGTAGTATAATAAAGATAACGATGATATCAAACTGTAGAATGACGATGAACGCTGAGTAACAGATAGATAATGGTTAAGGTTAACTTATATTGTCTTCTCTCTCCACAATCAAAAGAGATTACAAGTGCACTAGGTAGCTGTCACCTGCTCTTACAATAACATGGTTTAAGTTCAACATTAATGCATAGGTTACATTACATCAATAAGAAATACAATGGTGGATGATTTAAAGATAGTAAAGAAATAAATGGTAAAACAAAATACAAGGAAAGTGAAGGAGGTAAGTTAGGATTTTAACGATTATAAATTAAACAGATTAAAGCAGAAATCAAAATTGGTCTAAACAGTTGTTTTAAATTATGTACTTGTCAATATATTTTAGCAAATAACTTTTTATTTTACATTTTATAAAGTTTAATTATTAATGTGATGTAGTAAAAAATTGCATACAGGCTTAGATAGACGAATATTTTTTTTCATTCATAACATAAATGTTTTTGTATTTTTTATAAATGAATAGATTAAAAAATAGTTATATGTATATGTAAATAACGTTTGTTTTACTGCACCCAGATCATCTTCTCTAAAATTAAAATAATTCGATCACGAGTAATGGAAATAATAATTAATTGTTCATTTAATTTCTTAATTATTTATTACAGGCTGAATCCGAAAAGGGTGGATTTGCTAAGGGTTCAGATCTTAAAAAAATCTTTTTGAATAATTATTATAAGATTAATTATTTTTTATATGATTGTTTGGGAGTGGTTTAGTTTATTATCAATTTACACAATTTTGATCCTTTTTACTCTCAACCTTTATTCTTTAATAATTCTCCAACGGCCCTCAGGTCATTCTCAAGGATACAACCTTCAATATTGATGTCATTGTTTTTTAAAACCTCAAATTGCCCTTGTCACATATTACTTTTTTTTGAATTTATATCTTAGGTTTAAAAATACCTTTTTTGCAAACAACTTCCCTCTTTCACTTATATTAATAACTGTAACTTTTTTTAAAGCTATAAATATAAGTGAAAGAGGGAAGTTGTTTGTAAAAAAGGTTTTTTTTAAATCTAGGGTATAAATTTAAAAAAAATATATGTGACAAGGCCAATTAGCCTGCAATTTGATATTTTGATAAAACAATGACATCAATATTGAAGACTATATCCTTGAGAATGGCTTGAGGGCCGAAACGTTGGAGAATTATCTAAGAATATAGCTTGAGATTAAAAAGGATCAAAATTGTGTAAATTGATAATAATTATTATAACTTAGAATATAAATATAATTTGACAATAATTGTAATGTATGTTATAATATCGTTAATAACTATTATTAATGGTGATGTGGCATTCATAACAATTATTATTAAATACAAATAAATAAATAAAGGTAAGGATCGTTAAACATTGACAAAGCGAACTGTCATAGGTGAAGTTAATAAGAGACCTTGATTGCCCCTCACTGTGGAAATATGTCAACAATTTAATATGCTCTCTTGCGGTGCCTTCCACTCGACTCTTGGAATGCTCCAACGCTATAGACCCTAATGCTCACACTATACACTCACCTTATGTCTCTCCAATTATCTAATGAGTTATCTAACTTCAGACGTTGATATCAAACATTTGTTAATTACTACTTAATACCAAGTGTATATAGAGAATACACACAGAAGGGAATGGACTCTGAGTGACCAACTGAATGAAATAGGCATTCCTGATATATGATACAAGTATATAACGTTTATACAATGCGCAAACAGACCCTTAGAAGAGCTTTATCATAGGGAACTACGCATTGATAATGAACAGTAATATACGCATTATATAAAAGCATCTTTTATCTACTTTAATTTAGTACAGAATTTTCGTCTTAAAAATGTTTTTTTTTTTATTTTATTTATTTATTGATATTTACAACTGTATAAAAAATACAACAAGTAAATTTGATCGTAATGACATAATGATATGATACAGGGTGTAGAGAAACTACCCAGTAGTAGAACTCTAAAAACAGTTTACAATATAAGGTTACGAGGCCATCTTCTTTTCAGGCGCCTCGGAGGATTGCCAGGAATGGAAGAGGAAGTAAGGTTAGAAACTAGTGGTTTTGGGTAGTTAGGGAGTTTATTATGGAAGGAAAAATATCGGGTTCGAGCTAGATCGGTTACATAAGGAACATTTAGGTCTTTATGGATGGTTTTATAAGTAACAAAATAAGGAGCATTGAGGATTTTACGAAGGATTTTGGATTGTAAAGATTGGATACGAGAGGAATCAGAAGGTTTAGTGGAGCCCCAAAGCTCAACTCTGTATGTCCAGATGGGCCTTATTGTCATGTAGATCAGTCTTTTGTAATGAGTTGGAAGTTTAGACCGTAAAAAAAAATGGTTAATAGTTTACTTTAAAAAAATCCTACCACCCTACTTTAAATTAAAATAAATCCTCGCTCGTTTCGAAACTGGCATTTCTATTTCCATGTATTGAACATTGCAATATTATAAATATTATCAAATGGTACGGGAGAGATTTTATGACAGCCGACTGTCATGGCAGTACTAGTAGTACAAGAACCTGTGCCAAAAAGGCAGTGATCTCATTCCAATTTTTGATTACTTTAAAAAAACTATGTATAATTACTGTTATAAATTGATGAGTCTGCCATGTATAGGTAGGGGGAATAAAAAGAGGCGGCTGTTTCAAAACGTTAAAAAAATTAATTTTTCATTCAGAGCTTTATACCTTAAAAAGAAGCAACAACACAAGAAAACCCAAGGGAACATTATTTAAAGAAGAGTGAATTGCTAAAATTTCAGCTCAAAAAGATTTATTTACGTTAAATAGTTCTCGAGATATAGCTTTTTAAAAAGCAACATTTCATAAAAATATTGTACAGAATGTATTAAAAGATCAGTAGTTAGTGAATTTATTTTGAAAAATCTATATCTCAAAAACCATTTTACGGGCAGATGTCTATTACAACTCAAATTAAGGTTAGTTTAATGTACTAATGAACGTAATTAATGACGTATATCTTCGTAGGAGTAGTAGTTCTCATGATATTTGCTAAAATAAATTGATTTATAGTTGTTCGGACAAATTTTCATGTGCCAAATTTATGTTTATAAACGAATCTCTTTAAAACATAGTTTTCTATTAAATAAATCAAATTGTATCCTTGTATAGTCTCAACACTTTTTATTATATCAACAGTCCTACGTTTCGGCCATTTCGGCCATCCTCAAGGACAGTCTAAATATTTAACAGCTTATATTATATATACATTTGTAACAATTATAACAACAAAATTATCACTAATAATGTAACATACCTTCAAATATAAATTCTCACCTCACATAAAAATTTAAAAATTGTTTTGCAGGCTATTCTGCCCAGGTCATTAATTATTATAAGTCAAACACGCCCTAAGAAAAAGTAAATTATTATAGAGTCATATTTATTGATAATAAGTTTACCCTAAGATTATGTTTAGTTACCTATTTTTTTAATTCATTAATTTTTAATTTTAAATTAATCCACAATATCACTACCATATAAACAAACTATTTATAACCTTCCACACACTCAGGTCAGCCTTTTAACTGAATTCAAATGGAATTTTGGTATCAATATGTATTTATTCCAATTATTAAAATTCATTTATAGTTGTTCGGACAAATTTTCATGTGCTAAATTTATGTTTATAAACCAAATTTATCTTAAAAACATAGTTTTCATTAACGTAATCAAAATTGGTGTGAAATAACTGCCTTTAACTGCCTTCCCGGCTCTTGTACTAATACTATGGCATGCACTACCTACAACTTTTCACCCTCCAAGTAGTTCGTTCGTCCTATTTTGTTTAACGGCGTAAAACTGCCATGTACTCAATGGCGTTTAATTCTTTTTAATTTCTGGTAATATTCAATTGACTATATAATTCATATATATTATATATACAGACAGGCATAAACTTACACATATATAAACACTAAAGAAGGCAAACAGTAGTTCCTGGAAAGATTTAAAAAAAAAAGTATACAAGAAATTAATCGCTTATTATTTTTTTAATCAAATTTCTGCAAGTATACTATATGCTGTGACGTAAGTGACGTAAACTATGGCATTCCTGAAGAAAGATGTGGCCAATTGTCATATTGTTATTTCAGTAGTTACATTTTGATGGCGTCTTCTTCGTAATGAGGTAGGGATGAGTGATTCCTGTGTGCCTTATTCTCAGTCTAGTCAGCACATCCTACTCTCTATGACAGGTGCTCCAGCAAGCAACTTCCTTCTTTATAATGTTTAGCTTATTCGCAAAACTTTCGTTCCGCATGGATTTCAACCTATCTTTAATTCCTTTTATAAAGGATGTGCTCATCTCTTTTTGAGTTAACCCCCAGTTAGTTATTCACATATAATATAAATATACTTTATCCCAAGATCTTCTATCATTTCATAGTATTATGTTATTTATGGATATATTACAATTTTAAATAAACACTTTGTTCATTAATATAGAGTTACTCCTTAATATATTATATATTCAATGGTAATAATATTTTATAGATGTCTAATTAAGAGGTAAACACTCAATCCCTTTGGAAAATTAATCCAATGATAGCAGTTTTGTTATATATGAATTAATATACTTTTGGATAATTACCTTCAGATAATGCAACAGTTATTAATATATAGCATTATTACTAACTGTGGTATTACTTTTACATAATAATTTTCCAAATGAACCTTTAAGTTAGCGGATTGACCAACATCAATTTCAATAGTTTTCAGAATTTTTTTTTTAAATTTAAATTTTTAATTTTTTAACATTTTTATTACGATTATTATTATTCTATAATTATTTTTTCTTATTGTGTTTTTGTTCTTTTTCCCATATAGCAGCATTCTTACCATATTATGTAGAAGATGGTGAGAGATGCGGTCTTACATTAAAAATAGCTCACAAATATTTATTTGCTGACGTTTCGCCCCACTTTGTAGAGCTCAGGGCTAAATAGAAAAAAAACTAATAATATTTTGAAAAAATAGGATAAAATAAAAAAATTAAATTAAGGTAGGGTTAAAATTATATAAATATAAGTGAAAACAAAATAATATATATATATATAGGAAAGAAAAGAATGAATAAAATAGACAATGATAAGAATTTTTTTTAAATTATTTATTTAATGTAATTTACAACTGTACAAAATAATACAATAGGTAAATATTCTAGTATGTTTCATATACACTTGAAAATCTTGGGAAGAAACCACCCATTGGTGGTACTTCAAACATTAATTTAAATTAGAAGGACCCGTGGCCATCTTCTTTTCAGACGCCTCGGAGGATTATCAGGTATTGTTAAGGATGAAAGATTAAGAATTAATGGGTTAGGATGGTTAAGGAGTTTGGAATGAAAAGACGCATATCTGTTTTGGGCCAAATATGCAAC
>NW_027115598.1:490753-492051 GCF_000696795.3 Halyomorpha halys
AATTTGATGCTTTGGTGGAGCCCCAGAGCTCAATTCCATATGTCCAAATTGGTCTGATTATTGTAGTGTATACTAATTTTTTGTAGTGAATGGGAAGTTTAGAGCGTTTGTCAAGTAAGTGTTGTAGCAATCGGAATCTACGAGCAGTTTCTTGACGTTTTAGTCTTGTGTGTGGATTCCAAGTAAATACAATGTAGGTATAATAGAACAAATGTAAAAGAAGAATGCTAAATGAAAAGTGTAAACACAAACATAGAGAATTAATAGATAATGATAAAAACAGTTTTTTGAATAGATTTTTAAATTTCGAAACAATAAAAGGGAATTTATTAATTTACTCATTTACTGTTTTTATTCATTTTCCTTTATATAATTCTAATCAATCTTAATATTTTCCCCATTATTTTTCAATTAATCAATCAATATATTTTCTCTCCTAACCATTTTTACTAATCTACTTACCTAATAATAATAATTACTAAACAAAACATTTTTATTTGTTTTTTTAAACAAATATAACATAAAATTTATTCAAAACATAAATAATAAAAATTTTAAATTTAATAACAACACTTATTTATAAAAATCCAGCTTAGTCTCACACAAAGATATATTTAACTAGACAATGAATTATATAAAAAGTAATTTGTATATGTTATTGGTTTATTTTTCAAATAAACTTTGCGGAGGTGTATTTACAGGAGTGTTGTTATAGGCAGCAGTGCCCCCTATAGTTGCAAACAATAACCGAGTACCTCGTTACATGGCGCGAGAACGTGCCCTGCACCCCGAATACCCCCCTGAGTTCACTTTGGCTATTTCCCTGCCTTTAATTAGCTCCTCCACTGGTATCTCCTCCACACCCATAGCATTTTCCTTTCTTTTCCCGGCCAAGAGTTGGCCCACCCTTCTACGAGATAAGAGCAGTTAGTTGCCTGAGAGAGTACAATCCAAGATACCTATCGGCTCAGGAATACATTCGGAACTGCTTCTAATTAATTCGGAACCAATCAGGACGCACTACACTGATTGGACCTTAACTTGCTGATTAAGTTGGCGTTCTAAAGCGAAGGGGAGATCGATTGGGGTTTCCTTAGCATGGTAACGTGGATACTGTTCCCAACTTAAGTATTACTGTAGCATGTATCGTATATTTGTATTTTTTTTTTTAAATTTTATATTATTTTATTTTTATACCAGATCGGCCTGGTGGGCCTCACATGGTTGATATAACTTATATTATATATATATTTTTAACAGTTAATTATGAGGTGGTATAGTCATAAAAATGACACCCC
>NW_027115598.1:492131-494890 GCF_000696795.3 Halyomorpha halys
AATGTTCTTATTAAAAGAAAAAAATAAAATAAAATAAATAGATAAGAATAATACTTCTTAATAAAAGAGGAAATTAAAATGAATAACAAAAAATAATGATATTGGTACACTTAAATAAAACAAATAATTGTCTTATAATAGTAAAAAGAAACAATTTGAAAAAGGGAAGATAGAAGAAAAGAGAAAAAAATAAATAAAATAATAATAAGTAAATAGAGGTAGAGTGAATATGAATTAATTTTATATTTATTAAAAATTTATAAAAGAATGTCCTGCAGCAGCCTGGGCTTCAGTCTTCGGGTTGAGGTTGGGTTTCCCAGGTTCTAGGTCACTGCTCCTTTAACTGTCGGTAACTGGGATTGGAACTCCATAAACCGTTTTTTGATGTAATCATCTATTGACTCCATTATTTTTATTAAAGCTTCAACGAAAATAAAACATAATGGAGTGTCCTCAGAAATATGTGAGCATCTTCTATAAAATAAAAGCAAAGATTTGGACATCACGCATATCAGAAAAATTTATTTTGATAGTAAAACAATTAGTTGTGAAACAGGGAATGGAAATTAATTAATTAGTAGTAAAACCGTAAATGAAAAAATAAATAATTCTTTGTGAAGTAGTGAATGGAAATTAATTAATTAGTTAGTAAACTGATAAAGGAAATTAATTAATTAATATTATATGACAATAAATATTGTGAAAGTTAAACTACTGTTATGAAAATATTTAGTGTCTTGACAATAGTGTCGATATGTGACAATACATGTCACGGCAGTTTAGCTACTGACACGTTAAAGTCCGTTTACAGCTTGAGACTTTACAACCATGGCATCAACTGCAATGGTATAAGCTGTGTTACACTCTCGATAACATTTACTATCGTGGCAGTACTGTGACACTATCAAGTCTAGAGTAATAAAATTCAGTATCTTAAGTAGTAGTTGAGCTGGTGACATTAAAAGCTCAATTATTAGTGATTTAAACATGTTTTAATCAACAAAACAATTATGTCCGTGCACGATAATCTATAAAACTTTATACCCACACCTGTCACACGAAATGTGAACTGAGTAAACAGTTATCCTTCGTTGTCTTCCTAACGACTGGTCAAAATTTCAGAATCGGCTAAGGCACCGAGGGAAATCTATTTCAACGTCAAAATCCTCAAATTTTAAATCATTTAGCTATTAATCGGTATCCTGAGTATGGCAAAATGGACTTTGTTAATTTTCACGCCTTAGTGGTGGTTGTTCTATATATTCGGTTTCCTTTTCAATCTTGTACTTTCTCGAACAGTCAGAGAGGTTGGAGGAACTTGTTTATTCAAAGCTCATTCCAATTTCACAGATTCAAAGAGCACGGTTTTAATTAATACAGTATGAAAGCAGATTGCAAACTCAATTATTTCATTGAGTTTGTAAACAAACGACAAGTCCATAGCTACTCAGAAATAGGGAATTTCAAATTATAGAATGTTTAGACTCAAAATTACAAAATGAGTTGGTAAGTAGGATGTCACAAATTACAGAAGAAATCGTAGTAGCTAATCACATAGCTTCGTTTCAATTTATCGAGGATATTTCAAAAGACTGGGGAAAATCCCCAACCGATCCACAAAGGAACTAGATGTTCTGGGATATTTTAATATATGAACCCTATTTTTTTAAATTAATTAATAAAAACTGAGCGTACCCGAAGATTTCATAGCAATACCACCATTCGTCGATCCACACAATACCGCCGGTCCAAACCGAAAATCACCAGGACAGTCTTGATGTAATACTCCCACGTACGCTTCGGTCTAGCACGAACCAGGTATCATTCCTTCCATTATGAACTCCCTAACTATCACACCCACTTGTTTCTATTATTACTTCCTCTTCCATTCCTGACAATCCCCCGAGGCGCCTGAAAAGAAGATGACCACGAGACCTGCTAATGTAAAACGTCATTAGAGTGCTACCAATGGGTAGTTTCTCTACACGCCAGTAACACTCCATTTTAACTGAGTTCAAATTTACTAATTGTATTATAATTTACAGTTGTAAATAGCAATAGATAAATAAATAAAAAAAATAAAATAAGACAGAAGGCGCAAGTAAAGGAATTCCTAAATAGAAACATTAAAAAAAAGTTATAAAAAAATTATTTTTCATTCGCAGCTCTATTTCTTAAAAAGTAGCAACAACAATAGAAAACCTAAGAGAACGTCATTTCTAGTAGAGTAAATTTGCTAAAATATGAGCCCAAATAGAGTTATTTACGTGAAATAGTTCTCGAGATATAGCTTTTTAAAAAGCAACATTTCATAAAAAATGTTGTACAGAATATATTGTAAGATCAGTAGTTAGTGACATTATTTTGAGAAAGCTATATCTCAAAAACCATTCGACGTACAGATGTCTATCAGCACTCAAATTAAAGTTGGTTTAATGTACTATAAAGTAGTTTATGACGTATATCTTCGAAAGGAGTAGTAGTTCTCATAATATTTGCTAAAATATATTAGGGCTCATATTTTAGCAAATTTACTCTACTTTATATAATGTCCTCTTAAGTTTTCCAGTATTGTTTGTAATTTTAATGATGTAGAGCTCCGAATGAAGAATTAATTTTGTTTATGGTTTGAAACAGCCACGACTTTTTACTCCCCCTACCTATACTTGGCAGACTCATCAGTTTTGACTAGTAATTATACATAGTTTTCATTAAAGTAACCAAATATTGGGGTGAAATAACTGCCTTTTTTTCTCCCC
>NW_027115598.1:495266-499572 GCF_000696795.3 Halyomorpha halys
AAGGATTGATATCTGGTTCGGGCTAGATCGGTTACTTATGTAGCATTTATCAGCCGGTACAATTCAGGGTTAACACGGCAGGAGTATCCTATGTTTTTGTCCCCTAGGAGGTGTCCCGTGAGCATTTAGCTCATAGTAGACCATTTGTACTATTATTTTTTTATATAATTGGATGTGATGATGACAAAAAGTTTTAAAACTACTTTCAATAATTTTTTTTTTATAATTTATTTATTGATATTTACAACTGTATACACATACATACAACAAGTAAATTTGCTGTAGGTGACATAGTAACATGATAAAAACATGTGGAGAATCTACCCACTAATAGAACTCCAATAACATTTCTAGAGAAGAAGTCTTCTTTTCAGACGCCTAGGAGAATTATTAGGTAATGAAGGAGAAGGCAGGTTAGAAACAAGTGGATTTGGGTAGTTGAGAAGTTTATTATGCAAGGAACGGTATCTGGTTCTGGCCAAATCGGCAACATATGAAATATTGAGGTCCTGATGGATGACTTGATTTGTGACAAAGTAAGAATCATTAAGGATTTTACGAAGAATTTTGGACTGTAAAGATTGGATTCTGGAGGAATTTGATGGTTTAGTGGAGCCCCAAAGCTCAACTCCGTATGTCCAGATAGGCCTTATAATAGTCATGTAGATCAGTCTTTTGTAATGGATTGGCAATTTAGACCGTTTGTCTAGTAAATATTGCAATAGTCGGAATCTACGAGCAGTTTCTTGTCTTTTTAGTCTTGTATGAGGATTCCATGTCAGTCGTTTGTCGAGATGTAGTCCTAAGTTACGGATCTGTTCGACAGGAATAAGTGGGGTATTATTAAAGGATATTGTAGGGGAAGAGGTCATGGGTTTACGTCGAAGTCAATAAAATTTGAAATTGTAAATTGTAGCTCTTACATCAGGGGCTGAACAGTCAAAATTTCATAAAAGATCTAAGATCTTCGATCTCATGATTTAGAATAAGAAACGCAGTAGGTGTGCAAGTGAGAAAAATGCTCAAATGAGAAAAAAAAAAAAAAAAATGTCACATTAGGAGTGTACTGGTAAAAGGAATGCTCAGTCTTACGGTTGCGAGGAAGTGAGAGAAATTGAGTGAGTATAGGTGGGGAGGTACAATAGATGGATTAACATAAACAAGCGGTAATAACAACACAAAAGAGTTAACGAAAGGTAGACGAAAGTATAAATAAAACAGATGACAGGGATACCAAGAAAATATTGACGTTTATTTTCCAATGTGTGCAAAATCCTCAGGGCTACACCTTTTCCGTGTTAATAAAATTTCGCATTGTGGAATAAACTAGTAATAGTATATTATTATATTACACACTACAGTAATATTACTATAATATATTACAATATTATGTTTATCAGGTTATACTTATACTATACTATATACTACATTTTATTATTACTACATTTTATTATCACTACATGTAAAAAGCAAATTATACATGTAATTATATATTTATATTTTTTTTTGTCTTTTTTGCAGGTGAGTTTGGCAGAATTTACAACTGCGTACTTCTTTTAGTTACAAATTCGAGGTACGTTTATAGCTAAAAGCATTATTACTTTGTCTCTTAAAGTTAAGGAGGTTGGGAACAGAAGGATGTTGAAGAACAAATCTTCGATTTACTTGAAATATTTATATGAATTCTTGAGTCCTAACTATGAGAATTCACTTTTTAAAAAAGAATGTTCCCAGTTGTAGCTAGTAATCATAGACTATTTCTACATTCCACACGACTCTAAATTATCTCCTATTATTTTTTTTGTAAATTTATTTATTGATATTTACAACTGCACATAAATAAATCAAGTAAATTTGAGGAAATCATAATGGTATAGTACAAGCATGTAGAGAAACTACCCAATGGTAGCACTCTAAAAACATTTTTACAATATAAGGTTTCAAGGCCATCTTCTTTCCAGACGCCTCGGAGGATTGTCCGGAATAAAAGATTAGAAACTAATGGGTTAGAGTGGTTAGGGAGTTTTTAATGGAAGGATTGATATCTGGTTCGGGCTAGATCGGTTATAAATGTAACATTAAGGTCTTTGTGGATGATTTTATTTGTGACAAAGTAGGGAGCATATAGGATTTTACGAAGGATTTTGGATTGGATACGACAGCAATTCGAAGGTTTAGTGGAGCCCCATAGCTCAACACCGTGTGTCTAGATGGGCCTTATAATTGTCATATAAATCAGTATTTTGTAATGAATTGGAAGTTTTGACTGTTTGTCTAGTAAGTGCTGTAATAGTCGAAATCGACGTGCAGTTTCCTCATATTATTAAAATTTTAAATTATATCCTTTGTAAAATCCAGTTTAGGAGCCTCATACTTTTTCAGTATGAGTTCAGTCACATCATGGCTGCACAGGCACCGGTTCGAATATGGCCTGGGGGGAGACGTCTTTTAAATCTTTGGCGGTCCCAAGAAATAAAATCTTGACCTTCAACCGTTGTTAGACTTCGTTATTAACCTGTAAATAATCCCTCCTCTCTTCTCTCGTATTCCAAAAGTGACCAGAAAGGGGTTCGTAAAAACAAAAATAAATAAAATAAGATAGAGCTATCCTGACGTTTAACATCATAAAACTAATGCGGACTTTCTCTCAGCCACGAAAGCCAGGGAATCCTCAATGTCGATGAGAGTGAAATGTAGATAGAAGTCTACTAATATTTTTTTTTAAATTTATTTGTTGATATTTACAACTGTATAAAAAAATACAACCAGTAAATTTGATCATAATGACATAATGATATGATACAGGATGTAGAGAAACAACCCAGTAGTAGAACTCTAAAAACAATTTACAATATAAGGTCACGAGGCCATCTTCTTTTCAGGCGCCTTGGAGGATTGTCAGGAATGGAAGAGGATGCAAGGTTAGAAACGAGTGGGTTTGGGTGTTTAGGGAGTTTATTATGGAAGGAATAATATCGGGTTCGGGCTAGATCGGTTACATAAGGAACATTTAGGTCTTTATGGATGGTTTACTAATAATTTTAGAAATAAAAATATATCAGTTTTAAAAGTCAGGTCAAATCCCTTAAAGGAGAGGTTTGAAAAAAAGAATAATTAGGATTTTACTAGAAAACGAACAGTTGTCTGAAATATAAAATAAAGAAGTAAGAAGTAGTTAGGGTGTTTTATTTTTTTTTTAAACAAAATCATGTGTTGATATAATAATCAATAGTTAATGGTCATCAAATAATAATAATTAATCTGTACTGGTGCAACACATGGAGGACTAAGGGTGTAGAACTTTCTAAGGAGTACTGTTACTATACCGACGGTGGTGAAAGAAGGTGATGTGGTCAGAATTACGCTGGATGGCTAGATTTTTACCCAATTAAGAGTGCCCACTTTATGAGGGTGGGTGGACACCGGAGGTCTCCTGAACTCACAGGGCTGACTCTTGGCTACAGTGGAACATAAATAATTATCTGCGGGATTCGGGTCAGTGCCTTACCAATAAGCTATTCACTCCCGATTGCCTAATATACAGAGATCCACGGATGAAGTTGAAACGTCTTTAACGGGTTTCCATACACACTCAAGTCTTTGGCTATTATACCGAGTTAAGGTCGAATTATCCTTCTGTACGACGGTAAAATTTCCATGATGCTTTCCTATTCCGATTCAGAATAAATAATAAGCCTTCCGATATCAGTGAATCCGAACATCGCCTTCCTATATCCTCTTCTTGAACACCGAACCAAACCAATCAATATTTAGATTCCATTACATAGAGCCGCTTCCTTTGACAAATCCTTTCTTATCCGCTCCTCCTCCTTTTGGAATTCCTTGCATATATCCCCAAAGCATCCTTTGCGTCATAGATCCTTTAGGCATCAACTATTTATTCAGAATTTTCTCATTCACACCATATTTCTTTTTCTTTTATTTTTAAAACAAGTTATTTATTGTTGCATGCAACTGTATAAAAAATATACAACTAGTAAATTTGCTATAAGTTATAAAATGGCATGATACAAACATGTGGAGAATCTACCGAGTGATAGAACTCCAATAACATTTCTAGAGGAGAAGATATCAGTGCATGATTATCATCTAATGAGGGAGAAGCCAGGTTCGATTAGATTAGATTAGATTAGATTAGATTTTTATTCAGGGCGATCAAAATCTAGAATATTACACCCTTTTTACTTCATCTATCTTCTTGACTTATAGTTGAATGTAGACTATTTCCTTTTTACACTGGTCGGTATTGGTGGATTATATTTTAGTATAAAGTTGTGTTTCTTTG
>NW_027115598.1:501301-504934 GCF_000696795.3 Halyomorpha halys
GAAGCCAGGTTCGAAACAAGTGGGTTTGGATATTTGGGAAGTTTATAATAGAAGCCAAATCGGCAACACATGGAACATTGAGGTCCTGATAGATGCATGAATTGATTTGGGACTAAGTAAGGAGCATTAAGGATTTTACTAAGGAATTTGGACAGTTAGGATTGGATACGAGAGAAATTCGATGGTTTAGTGGATTCCCGAAGTTGAAATCCATGAGTCCAGATAGGCCTTGTTACAGTCCAGTAGATCGGTCTTTTGTAATGGATTATTGGAAATCCAAACCGCTTTTCCAGTTAATGTTGAAGTCCAGACCACATTTAATAATATAAAAATGAAAGCATAATAAAATAAGAAGTTGAAGAAAAAATATAATAGAATAAAAATAATAATACTAATAAAACATAGAAAAAACAAATACAAAATTAAAACTTTAAGTAAAATAACATCTTGAATACGATTATTGCTATTTAAATTCAGGCTGGAGAACATTGATCCAAGCTTCTTCCTCCCTACTTATGGAGGAAAGAGCAGTACTGCAGAGATCCCAGCGCTTCTCCATCCACTGCGTATCTGAAATTTTTTTTTTTATTATTTATTTATTGTAATTTACAACTGTACAAAATATTACAACAGGTAAATATGTAGTATGTTTCATATACACTTGAAAATCTTGGGAAGGAACCACCCATTGGTGGTACTTCAAACATTAATTTAAACTAGAAGGTCCCGTGGCCATCTTCTTTTCAGACGCCTCGGAGGATTATCAGGGATTGTTAAGGATGAAAGATTAAGAATTAATGGGTTAGGATGGTTAAGGAGTTTGGAATAAAAAGACGCATATCTGTTTTGGGTCAAATCTGCAACGAATGGGATGTTAAGGTCTTTATGAATGAGTTTATTTGTGACGTAATAAGGAGCATCAAGGATTTTACGTAGGATTTTGGATTGTAACGATTGGATGCGGGAAGAATTTGATGGTTTGGTGGAGCCCCAGAGCTCAATTCCATATGTCCAAATTGGTCTGATTATTGAAACGAATACTAATTTTTTGTAATGAATGGGAAGTTTAGAGCGTTTGTCAAGTAAGTGTTGTAGCAATCGGAATCTACGAGCAGTTTCTTGTCGTTTCAGACTTGTGTGTGGGTTCCAAGTCTCTTGTCAAGATGGAGTCTTAAGTATCGAATCTGCTCAACAGTCGTATCTGAAATTAAAAACCGTTTACATTCCAATATTCTGATTGAATGTAAAATTGATAGTCACTGGAAATAAAACCAGTGGAGGATGAGTGAGGGAGTTACTTGGTTAAAAGTCAAAACTAAAAGTATGAATTAAGTATTTTAAAAATAATGAAATAATTTCCAACGAAATTATGTCAGTTAACGCTCTTTTTTTTAAAAGGATATATTTAGGTTTGGAGTTACGTATAGCTGAAGGTTTGTGTTGGGTGATATATAACAAAAACTGTATGTAAGCATGGTCAATGACTACTAAACATAATCTGTCACTCATATTCATTCTAAATTAAATTACGGGGAATTTACAACAGAAATCTCTCTATAATAATCTTGATGACATAGCTTATTAAACTACCATAACTGTTCTTTCAATTTCGCATTTCAGAAGTTAACTTATTATCTCTTAAGGGAAGGTATTGGGGGTTAGGCCGTAGGTCCCAGTGCGCAGGGTTCGGACGCGGTGGATTCGATTTCCACCTAGGGCAGTTCATATTTATTTTTCGGTTATCCCGAAAAATGTATCTTGACACTCTTGCCTTGTTCAGTACACCGCGCCAACTCAGGTAGCCACCTGGGGTTGGCAAAATGGACCACTAGGCCCAGTTGCCGGACATGTTCCCCCCACCAAATACCAGTACCAGTACCAGGATTACCTATTAACCTACAATCCCCCCTTATCTTTTATCTGTTTTATATATATAAAACAGTTAAAAGATAAGGGGGATATATTAATATATTAAATTATTATATTTAATTTATTTTTTAGTATATAACTTTACTATCCATCTTATATATTTTATATTTATTACACTTTTATCGGAAATGTATATTCATCTAATACTTCCTATTACTACTTTATACTTACATTTATTACATAATAATTGACTTTCATTATATAAATTTACAACACCTTTGTATCTCTATTCAATTTTCGAATTTTTTTTTTGTTTACTATATTATATTTATTGTATAGCACCTTTTAATTTTTGTGCATTTATTGTATTTTATCTATCTATCTACATTTGTCAATATTTTAATTTAATCCTCTCTATGTTTATAAAATCATGTTTAGATATTCTAAAAAAGGATCAGTCAACGTGATTTTATGCACCAGTTTTAACCGAGAATCCTTATCTGTAAGTGGTATTTTGCTTGTTCGAAATAGAAGAGAAAAAATTTTTCGTTATTTAATGATTTTTTATTCGCGAAAAGGAAAATCTGCTGCACAGACGGTTAACAAAATTTGCATTGTGTATGGCGATGATGCCTTAGGAGAAAGCACCGTCCGTAAGTGGTTTGCTTGGTTCAAAACCGGGAATTTTGACTTGGAAGACGCAAAGCGCTCGGGTCGTCCTTCAACTGTTGATGATGGCCAAATTCAAGCATTGGTCACAGACAATCCTCACTCTACGAAACAGGATATCGCAGAAACATTTAACATACTTTATGAAAGTGTCTCAAATCATTCGTGTCTCATAATCACAAAGGCATAGTTCCATCACGATAACACGCCAGTCCTCACGTGTCTTTGCAGACCCGGGAGAAATTATTGAAATCTGGCTGGGTTGAGATCCCCCACCCACCCTATTTACCAGACTTTGCGCCAAAAGATTTTCACTTATTTTGGGCCCTTCAAAACTCTCTTAACAAGAAACACTTTAATTCGTTCGAGGACTGCATGAGAACGGACATAGTTCATTGCGTAAATATCTAAGAAGTTCTGGGAGGATGGAATTAAAAAATCACCAGAAAGATGGCAACATGTAATAGATCAAAAAGGATCATATACCATTGATTGAAAATATTTACAAGAATCTCAAGTTTTTTTTAAAAATCGTCACGAACTTATAGTACAACACAATATTTTTATTTAATTTCTCCCTCTAATTATGTATATTATCATTGAACGTCTACCTATACCTAATATATTATATATTTCCTGATATTATCTTACTTAATATTATTTTATATATTTTTGCTTTTAAGTGTAAGGTCATTTGCTAACCACCGAATTCCTCCATTCCCTTATCCTGTTGATAACTCGCATCGGCCTTTAGTTAATTTTTTTCTTTCCTTTTATTGAAAAGGTGGTTGTCCTATTTGGATCATTATTTAAATTTCATTTACCTTTCTTATCAGCCTAAATTCCCATTTATTAGTGTGAACTGTATTTTTATATTTCTCTTTTATTTTTGGTTTTATTTCCGTTATTATTAATTGTTTAATATTTTTTTGTAATTCTTATTTATTTAAACTTTTTGTTGTACATCTAATTTTTATTTTCTTTAATTTACTTTATTATTTTTATATATATTTTTAAAATCCCATCAAATCACATTTACTCTTCGTCGTAAACCTGCCGACTGCCCTACAGTATACTTTAATAATGTGGCTCTTA
>NW_027115598.1:506574-523616 GCF_000696795.3 Halyomorpha halys
ATCTTCTTTTCAGGCGCCTTGGAGGATTGCCAGGAATGGAAGAGGAAGCAAGGTTAGAAACGAGTTGCTTTGGATGGTTAGGGAGTTTATTATGGAAAGAATAATATCAGGTTCGGGCTAGATCGGTTACATAAGGAACATTTAGGTCTTTATGGATGGTTTTATTAGTAACAAAATAATCATACATACTAAAATTAAAAAAAACTCCCTTAAAATATATACAAACAGAAGAATAAATAAAATGAACATAATCAAACTATATGTATGAAAAATAAATAAATAAAATAATATAATCTCTAGTCACATTTATACTCTTATATACAATAGTTACAACACCAATGCCGGTGCTTGGTAGATGATTTGGTATTATTGGGTGATGACAAAGAAACTATAGAACTAAAAACAACCACTCTAATAAACTCCAGTAAGGAACTAGGTTAAATACTGTAATAATACATGGTTAGCAGTAGAAATGCGAGCAATTCCGGTGATACAGATATAGGAGAAGAGTGATTTGAACTGGTAGATAGGTTAAGTATTTAGGTTCTACGGTAATGAGAAAAAAAAGAAATTGATGAAGAAATAAAAGCTATGTTGAAGGCGGGA
Source organism: Halyomorpha halys (assembly GCF_000696795.3). Taxonomy (NCBI): domain Eukaryota; kingdom Metazoa; phylum Arthropoda; class Insecta; order Hemiptera; family Pentatomidae; genus Halyomorpha; species Halyomorpha halys. The sequence goes on from NW_027115598.1 coordinate 507,181, forward strand.
AGTGCTTGTTATTTTACAATTTCGAAACTGCTTAGCTCGCGCCTTCTATCGAAAAACTTAAAAATTAGGATTTACAAAACCATTATCCTTCCCACTGCTCTTTATGGATTTGAGACATGGCCTCTTACACTAAGGGATGAACAGCGTCTTAAGGTTTTCGAAAATAAAGTATTACGCAAAATGTTCGGACCGAAAAAGAATGAATTAACGGGAGAATTTATAAGATTACACATCGCTAAATAAAGGGACCTATCCCCCAAAAATATAATTCAAGTTATAGCATTGCGGCGTATGAGATAGGCATGTAAAATTGTAGGACATAGTAACGAGCGGATCCCTAAAATGTTAATGAACACTGAACTAACAGGTTAACGTCCGAGAGGTAGACCGAAATGTAGATGGGAGGATTGCGTTAAAACCGATTTAGTGGAATTGGGTTTGGAGGGCCATCACTGGAAGGATGTATGCAGACAGCGTTTGGTGGTATCGGCATCGAACCTTTGGGTTCGTTAGGGCTTTATTATTATTATATAAAAACAATAGTTAAAATTGTAGATAATTTGTGTATATGGATGATGAAAAAATCCCAAATGGAAAATAAAATAAAAACAAAGAAGTAATTTCACAAATCTTTGATAAGCAAAATATAGAAGTTCAGTATTATTTTTTAAATATATCCTGGTCTTTTAATAAAGTAAAAAAATTGTCTTAAAAACAAAAAAAAACAAAATTCTCGTAAAACTATGGATGTAATCTATGGTTTATGGTTTATGACAAGTTTTCAAAATTGGATATATAAAAACATCGAAATGAAAATATAAGAGCTTTGAAAAGAATTTAATAAAAAGGGTAAACTTTTCCGACAGTCGACATGGAAGTAGAGTGAAGAGAGAAGGTGGTAATAAGAAATACATCGAGTTAGGGAGTCTGCTTCGTGTTTCTCTTTAGACTCGACTGACGGGAAATCGATGTATTGAAAAGTTTTGAAGCGCTCTCTCTTGAAGTTATATTCAAATATTGATAACTCTCTTGATCGAGGGGAGTAATTTGACAGACATCGATGTTATGGGGTCACAGCAGCAAGCTCAGTGAGAATGTAGCGATCTTTTAGATTTGTCGCGACAAATGCCGACCGATAAGGGAAAAACTGTGTTGCTAGATTACGGACATATACTGGCATAATATTATTAATTATTTAAGTTGTACCAGTGAAAAAGAAAGACATCCAACGCCCTAGAACATTCCCTAACCTGCTAGCTCATCCAAAATGTATATAGAACACTCAAATCCTGCATTAAACTTTATAAATTGAATATATGGAAAGCTTAGCTAATGCGGATCATGCAGGTTTAGGAGGATAAAACTCGAACTGCTCATGATTCGGACATAGTACAAGAGTCGGGAAGAAAAAAAGGCAGTTATCACCCCAATTTTTAATTACTTAAATGAAAACTATGTAAATTACTAGTCAAAATTTATGAGTCTGCCAAGTATAGATAGGGGGATTAAAAAGCGGTGGCTGTTTCAAAACCTTAAAAAACCATTTAGTTTTCATTCGGAGCTCTATATAGCTCTATATCTTAAAAACTACCAACAACACTAGAAAATCTAAGAGAACATTATATAAAAAAAAGTAAATTTGCTGAAATATTAGCTCTAAAAGAACTATTTGCATCCAATAGTTCTCGAGATATAGCTTTTTAAAAAGCAAAATTTCTTAAGAATCTACTGAAAGCTACTAATCTTTCATCTTAGTTAATTTAGTTTGAGAAGTCTATATCTCAGGAACTATGTGACGAACAGATGTCTATTAGCACTCAAATTAAAGCAAGTTTAATGGACTATAAATACGTTTATGACCTTACCTTCGTAGGAATAGCAGTTTTCATTATATTTGCTAAAATAAATTGATTTATAGTTGTTCAGACAATAAGTTTGATTTATATAAACTTTACTTCAGAAACCATTGGACATACAAATGTCTCCCAGCGCTCAAATTAAAGCTACTTAAATTTACTACAAAATAGTTAGTTATGTTTATCTTTGTAGGAGTAGTAGTTTTTATGATATTTGGCAAAATAAACTCACAAAATATTAATTTATAGTTGTTCGTATGTTGGATTTTTGAAAAAATATATCTCTAGATTCATAAGACGTACATCTGTCTGCCAACACTGAAAATAAAGGAAATTCAACTCACAATAAAGTAAGTTTAAAATTATATTTTAGTTATAGTTTAGTCACTATAAATTTTTTGAGATATAGATTTTTCAAAATAAATTCACTAACTACTGATTGCTAAGTACACCATACATTTTTATGAAATGTCGCTCTTTAAAGACCTATATCTCGAAAACTAGTTAACCTAAATAACTCTATTAGGGCTCATATTTTAGCAAATTTGCTAAAATATTTTTGCAAAAATTTGCAAAAAATAAAATATACGTCATTTAATGACGTTCTATTGTGTTGTTCCTGTCTTTTGAGATATAGAGCTCCGAATGAAAAATTATTTTTTTTTTATCGCTTTGAAACAGCCGCCATTTTTTATTCCCACTACCTATACTTGGAAGATTCATCAGTTTTGACTAGTAATTATACATAGTTTTTAATTAATTAATAAAGAATTGGGGTGAGATAACTGCCTTTTATCTTCTCTTGGGCTCTTGTACTAGCAGTTTTTGACAGCAAAAAGTGGTCGTTGGAACAGACAGATCTTAAGAAACTGCTCTAGTTTATCTGAAAAAATTTAAATGAAATCGTTTGGTTTTAAAATCAATCAGGATTTGATAATTCAGAATCAGTTAATGTTGATGAAGTTCAAATTCAATAGTTACTGTAAGACAACTCACGCCCGGTTGATGATATACTATCCATTCATCAAGAGACTTAACAGATGGTTCGGTCCGATGCTTGATGCCCGAAGCACGTCCTTACAGCTTAATCCATCACTGTATTTCTCCTGGGACAGTTTAGCACATACTGTAGTGTACTACATTAGAACCTAGATATGAACGAAAAATTAATCTAATTTTTTTGTAGTACAGCATACATAATATTGAAGGTTTTGTTACATTGAATAAATATGAGGCTGGTGAAAACTTTATGGAATTCAATCTTTAAATGATTAATATATCGTAGGTTTATAGTGCTGTGATTCCTGCATCCTGTCTTTGGGATGAATAATAATAATATTATATTATAGCTATGTATCAAGGCATTAGCCATGATTTCAACAATATGTCGTTTATTAAGGTTTTTTGCTATCTGTCCCCGATACCTGGTTAGGGCAGGAGTCTCTTACTGCGTCCCCGGATATGAGAACATCTATATTAAGTTTGTCACATTACCAGAGGCCCCTGAGAAAATTAGATTGGCTAACCTTTAAGTGTTCTAACAAAAATGATAGTTAGTGACGAGGGACCAGAATCAAATTAACCAGGTGTAGGCCCTTCCTGGACAAGTCAAACTATTTGTTACATATCCTCGGCCCTGAGGAGGGAGACGCCTGCCTCGGGAGTATTCGGACATCTATAACCAATCAGAAAAGAGATTTAAAAATAAGGTAACGCCCCAAAAAGGAAGTGGGAGAAAAAGACAAGAGGAAATTGAGAAGGGCAGAGAGACACTCAACAGGAAGGCTTAGACGGAGACGGACAGTCAGGAGGCAGACTGAGAGGATGCACTTCGACCAGACGAAGGCCAGGAGACCTGGACATCCCTGATGAAACAGAAGAAACCCACGACACTACATCCCACGGCATCAGCAGCTATAAGTATAAATTAACTAATAAGTAATCATGTAATAATTTATATTTTATGGCAACCTTTATCTGAATCATTTGAATCATTTTAATCATAATAACAAATTGTAAATAAATACTTAGTTTCTTTATGTAGTTTGTACCCAATATATCACTCTTTATTATCCTATATAATTAATGGTAACAACATTTTATAAATATAAAGGTATTTAATTGGTAAACTGGTGAACACACAAACAGCCTTTGGAAAGGAATCCAATTATAATAATAGTTTTTAAAGACTCAATTTATAATCAATTAATTAATTTATTTTTGGATAATTGCCTTCAGCAATTATCCTGGCATCCCAAGTAAATCTGCTACTAGTACATATCATTACATACAGAAGGTAATTATCCAATTTATTTATATCAATTCAGATTAGTTGAGTCCTAAAATTTGTTAAAACCATTTAGCGGGTTTATCAGTTATATGTTAGATATATTCATAAATATACTTCGACTACGGTTCCTTGGTCTATGGGGGGCTATCTGCAGGTCTAGAGTTGAGTCTGAAGAGACTCTTGAGTCGCTTCGTAAGATTTATCTTTGGGTTCCTAAGTCTCCAACTGGTATACCGAGTTGAAGTGGCTCTAACCAACCTCCTTAGGGTTTTCCTATTCTAAGTTCTTAAAATAAAAAAAAACTACCTATATACTTGATCTCCTCACTCTTCCTTCACCCGTCCATTCATTAAACACTAGATCCCAACCGATTGATTTATATATTTCCTCCTATAGGACCTTCTTCAGCAAATCCTTCGTCATACGTGCAATCTCCTTCTGGAACTCTCTCCCCATCTCCATTCGCCAATCCTCATCCATTCTTTCCTTTAAACAACACATATTTCTTCATTGATCGCATAACCGAACCTACAGATCATTGTAAACAATATAATTAAGCATATATTGATTAACATTATAAATATTAGTTTAGCCGAGACATCTTACACTAAGGGAAGAATAGAACATTAAGGTTTTTGAAAATAAAGTATTCGGACGGCTATTCAACGCTGAATTGAGGGAACTGCACTAGGTAAATATAATTAAGGTTACAGCATGGGCGTGTAATGTTGTAGGACTTAGTTAATAAATTCTGAAGTGACAAGCGCCTTAGAGGTAGACCGAAGCGTAGATGGAAGGATTGTGCCAAGACTGATTAAGTATTTTTTTTTCTGGACGGACGTGTAAAGATCCATGTAAAGATAGGTATCGGCATCGAACCTTCGATATTTTGTATTTTTTGAAGTAATTTTGATATTTTAAAGATAATAATAAAATCCTTTAAAATGCTAAAGTATTCATTTAAGATACTTTGAACCTATGATGGAAACATGTCGCTATTGAAATAAGTAAAAATAAATCGATATGTCTGCGAGCGACCTTTTTTTTTTTAATATTTATTTATTGCTATTTACAACTGTACATTATAATACATTAAGTAAATCTGATCTAAGTTAAATTGGAGTGTTACAGGCGTGTAGAGAAATTACCCATTGGTAGCACTCTAATGACATTTTACATTAGCTGGTCTCGTGGCCATCTTCTTTTCAGGCGCCTCGGAAGATTGTCAGGAATGGGAGAGGATGCAAGATTAGAAACTAAGGGGATTGAGTGGTTAGAGAGTTTATAATGGAAGGAGTGATATCTGGTTCGGGCTAGATCGGTTACATAGGGAACATTAAGGTCTTTATGTATGATTTTATTTGTGACAACGTAAGGAGCATTGAGGATTTTGGATTGTAAGGATTGAATACGAGAGGAATTCGAAGGTTTAGTGGAGCCCCAAAGCTCAACTCCATATGTCCAGATTGGCCTTATTGCAGTCATGTAGATCAGTTTTTTTATAATGTGTTGGAAGTTTAGACAGTTTGTCTACTAAGTGTTGTAATAGTCGAAATCGACGTGCAGTTTCTTGTCTTGTGCGAGCGATCTTAAATTCGATTTTCATTTTTCTTGCTAGCTATATCTAAACAATTTACAAAGCAAGGTTTATTCAAAATATAAATAAAATTCTAACTTCAATTTGATAATTTCCGAATAAACATGTGGAATAAGCAAATGTAGTTAAATAAATGAAGAAAAGCAAAATTACAGGTAGTTATTTGGGAAATAAAAAATCAATTATTAGGAGTAATATTCATATATTATCTATAATTAAGATTCACATAATATGGAAATGAATTTTCTTCTAAAGGATAATAATATAATTCATTTTGCCAACATTTCACCAGATGTGTTATTCCATATTATTGTGACCGGTTTGTTTTTTATTGATATTTTGGAGGGTTTTCAATTGAAATCTTAATATAATATTCTAAAATTAATTGAATATAGATTTATTAGGCAAACGTTTACATTTTTAAGCTATATTACAATCGATAGAATCGAGTTTTGCAACTTAAATAGGAAATATTCGATCCATTTTATACGATGCTATTAGGTGCAATTGTCGACCTACATCTAAGTGCAATCAGGTGATTTGCATCTGAAACGAATCAGGTGCTAATGCTATAGACTCAAATCCAGTAATACAGTCAGCATGGATTCGTTTAGGATTACGAGATAGGAATGTATAAAGCTTCAAAACTACTCCTTGTGTACAAGCCAGAGGTGGCTAGTAATTAATTTCATGAGTATTCATTTACATGAACGTACATTGACTATAATTACAATAAGGTAAACATTAAATGGTTCAAAACACGTCATACTCAATTACAATAACAGCCATGCCATTAGCCATGCTGCCCAAATACATTGGGTTGCTACAATACACAGCTTACCAATCAGTCCATGATCGGATATATATACACTAAATATATTCACATGATATAACAATAATTTATTTATTTTTCTTACACACTAAATACAAATATTTTAATTTGTTTTCTATTTAATAATTTAATTTAATTGACAATTTTATTCTTTGTATTTCACTCGGTATAATAACCGCTACCCACGTTCGATCCGATAAACAAAATAAACAAATCATTACTTCACAAAATCAAACCAGCAACATAATAGTAACAGCAGTAGATCAGTTTACAAAAAAATAAAATAAATTAATTAATTACTAATAAATAGATTTAAAAAAAAATTAGTTAAAAGAAATACTTCAAGGAATAAATAATTTAAATAATAAATAAGTTAAGAGAATAAATAAGTTAAAATAAAAATCGACAGGTCCAAATATAAAAAAAAAAAAAAACCTCAGAGATAATTACCATGCAGGTGATGATGTATGATCCCCAGACAGTTTTTTTTAAATAATTTATTTATTGATATTTACAACTGTATACATATATACAGATCAAGTAAATTTGCTGTAGGTGATATTATGACATGATAAAAACATGTGGAGAATCTACCCATTGATAGAACTCTAAAACCATTTCTAAAGGAGAAGATCTCGAGGCCATATTCTTTTCAGACGTCTAGGAGGATTATTAGGTAGTGGAGGAGAAGCCAGGCTAGAAACGAGTTGGTTTGGGTGGTTGGGAAGTTTATTATGGAAGGATTGGTATCTGGTTCTGGCCATATCAGCAACATACGAGACATTGAGGTCCTGATGGATGATTTGATTTGTGACAAAGTAAGGAGCATTAAGGATTTTACGAAGGATCTTGGACTGCAAGGATTGGATTCGAGAGGAATTAGACGGTTTAGTGGAGTCCCATACCTCAACTCCGTATGTCAAAATAGGCCTTATAATAGTCATGTAGATCAGTCTTTTGTAATGGATTGGAAGTTTGGACCGTTTGTCTAGTAAATGTAATAGTCGGAATCGACGAGCAGTTTCCTGCCTTTTCAGTCTTGTATGAGGATTCCCCAGACAGTTATTTTTTTTTTTTTATTTATTTATTGATATTTACAACTGTATAAAAAAATACAACCAGTAAATTTGATCATAATGCCATAATGATATGATACAGGATGTAGAGAAACTACCCAGTAGTAGAACTCTAAAAAAAGTTTACAATATAAGGTCACGAGGCCATCTTCTTTTCAGGCGCCTTCCCAGACAGTTTAAAATAATATTTTCTGCCAAGATCGCTTTATCCTCAATGCTAAGATCTAGGTCTTCTAAGGAGCTTCTTGTTCTATTTGATATTATTCTGCGAGATTCAAACCAGAGGCCTCTCGGTGAACTATTTCCCTCCGAAGGTCTCGCGGAATTTTTCCTTCTTTTCTCTTTCCACTCCACCCATCTGATCGAGGTCATTATTCTCAAATCTCACCGTCGGATCCTATTCCAGAGCTGTGTCTCCGATTACATCTCAATATCGGTGTCTCTTAGGGATCCGTCGGTGTCAACACAATAAATACTCAACTCAATTATTTTAATGCAATTGCTGTTCTGAATTGTATTTACTTCCTAATATAATGTTATAGCTGTAATCTATTTAATATGACAATTCAATTTATTAGAACCTTGGGCGTATAATGGAGGGGATAAGCTCGCAGGAAAAGCAAAGCCATAAAATATAGTGGACTCTGAGGCGAGGGGAGAGGAGTGGGGGAACAATTCCAGCCAATCACAGCTCCCTTCTTTTCCAGTCTAGATTACAAAAGTGGACATTTCTATTACTAGTAGAAGAGACCAAAAGGAGAAAGGAGTTTATTCTCTAAATTTAGATTACGTTAGTGAAAACAATGTATAATTTCTAGTCAAAATTCACGAGTCTGCCAAGTAAAGGTAGGAGGAATAAAAAATGTTAGTTGTTTCAAAACGTAAAAAAAAAAAAAAAAAATTATTCTGAGCTGCATATGTTTAAAACTACCAACAACACTAGAAAACCAAAGAGAATATCATTTAAAGTAAAGAAAATTGGCTATAATATAAGGCCTAATTGAGCTAGCTATTTACTTTATTTATAACCTTAAACACTTTAAATAAATAATTTAATTTTTATCCATTTTAGTCTCAACAAATTTTATTTTTCTTATAAGTCCGACGTTTCGGCCAATCCGGCCATCCTCAGGTACAATCTACCACAATTAGCTTTTATTACATCTATGATCCTCAACAGTTCAAAATACTTAACAATATTATTTATAATTTATCTTACTTTAATACAATTTTTGAACTAAATGATTTAAAAACTCAACTTCATGCAGGCTAGTTTGGTCAGGTCACAACAACAATTTCTATGAAACATTAAAACATTAGGTAAATATATATTTTTTTTGTTAATAACAATATCCTACATCATGTCTAATTACCTAATTAATAATTAGAATAAGGGCAATGAATATTAGGTAAATACTACAAATACACAATCATGCCATATATACATTTTAACTAAAAATAAAAAGTAAATAAATATTAATAATAAAAAATTCGACAAAATAATTAAGTATAAATTAAAATCGATTACAAATGGAAGATGGTCCATGTGCTGTCTAATAAAAATAGTAATAAACTATCTTCTTCAGGCTTCTTCAGGGCTGAAAAAGATACAAACACTTAACATAAGTAAAAAAGGGTATACAATAAAACGTAAAAATTAAATATGGAAAATAAAAGGTTATAGACAATAAATAAAAATGGCAATAATCGTATATAAAAAGAGGTAATATAAAAGAAAGTACAAACTACGAGATGGAAAAGAGGGGATAAGGGATATTTCCCTTTATTCTTATCTTTTTCTGCCCTGGCGAAGCCCAGCAACGTGGGACGAAACGTTGGCTCAGTTAAAGTAGTTTATCCATCTTCCGCTTATTATTGCACACGGTAAATCAGCGAACTTCTACTAAAATGAATAACTATAAAATTATACACAATCATAAATAAACATTGGCGGATAACTAAAATAATATAAATTAAATCTTAAAACAATCATACCTATACATAATATTTAATTTCTGCCCAAGGAACACCAAATCAAGCCCTGCTACCCAAATGTACGTAACTCGGCACTTCTCTCTCTCAGCCGCGTATCTGTTATCAATTACATGAGTTAAAATTTACTAAAATATTAGAAACAAAAATAAATGAGCAATTGAAACGTAGCCACGTTAATTGTCTGTAATTAGTTTTTGTTTTTCAAGAAATTGAATAATATTTAGGTAAGAGACTGTTGGTAATATCGGTTTCATTACAGATGGTGGGCATAGATTCCAGGCACGTAGATACATCGAAAGCTAAGACGGGCAGACAGCAATGTCCTGCCAGTGAGAGTACTATATCCCACTAACGATTTCCTCATGATATCGGTGTAGATGATGACTACACAGCGAGCAGGGCACGTAGGGTGGGGCCGATAGTGTACCCTGGGGCGGGGGAGGGGGCCGCGTTAGTGGAATAGTTGCCTCAATACCTCCTCTAACAATGGCCCCCCTTGTCGATACTGTCATTATGGTCTTTAGTTAATGGAATAGTCTAGCATAACTCTCCCCCTTGATAACCTCTAATATCCATATCACTATCAATAGATAATTAGTAATTGTTATAACATTAAATGTAATTATAATCATCCATACTCTCCTATAAGGATATAAAACATTAGCATTGACGTTATTTGTTGAGTAAGAACAACCCTTAAAGATATATTAAAAAATAAAATATTTCGTAATACTAAATCAGCTTCATATAAACTTTTACAAAGTTAAAAAATAGTTAACAACTATTCATTTTTTTCACAAGGCTTCATCAAGGCTAAAACTCACTAACTCACTAACCAGTTTGCCCCTGCAGGGAATTAACTTTATAAATAAAGGAAAATACATGCATGTTGTTATGAGGAGAAAGTGTCTCACAATCTTCAGCCCTCCTTTTCCACACATTTAATTATAATCGCAAAAATTACTCTCGGGACACCTGCAGTATAGCACGAGCAGGTTCCGATGTAAACACTGGCCATTCACAAGGATATATTAACTTATTTATACTATCACAGTCAAACATAACTCTTGCTGGCCATTCTACCTTTTTCAATTTTTATCATTTGTTAATTACTATTTTCGCAGTTACACTTATTATAATTACTTAGTTAACAATATCTATTTTTTACTTAATTACTATATCAATACTACATTGTTTAAATACTATAGCAATTAAGTGAAATATAAATCGTAAACTAAATAATTATAATAAGTGTGATAATAAAATGAAATGAAATGAAATAGGTTATTATTCTGAGACTAGATCTTTTTAGAACAATTATAAAGATAATAATAATTTTTAATCATTTATTGGCTATAAAACAGTATAGATACACTTAATTATAACTTATATACAGAGAGGAAAATATATTAATTAAAAAACTAACTAAAAAAAAACCAAACAAAAAGGTAATTACAAAATATCTGTACTATTATAATAACGGATTAGACTCTTGAAGCAAAAGGTAGTTAAATAGAAGGGATTTACCTCGGGACCTGTCCGTGCCGTACTTTAGTACCACGATTGTGATTAAATTAGTGTGGAACAAAGAGTGTTGAAAATATTAGATCTGCTTATTATTGAACATTTATATATTTGTAATAAGGCCAGGTAAAATCCCTGAGGTGGCAAACTGGGCTTAAATTATTCATTTCGATAATATAATATAAGATAAGTGTCCGTTATTATTATTCTTAGGGATCATATGTCCCATATATTTTTTCATTTCATAATAATAGATTCCCGTACCAATTATCTTTTAGTAACATTAGCACTAATTTTTTATCTCCATTAGACAGTAATAGAGACTTAAAATATACAATAGCCAATGTTATTGTCGTTATCTGATTGGATCTAAGGCAATACGATACGCTTAATAGTACATTCGCATTAGTCTCATTGAATATTTAATTTCAATTTGCATTTAGTGAGCAGAGTCGACTCCGGTTGTACTGCTCGTTTAACTGTATCTCTTAATAATGAGTTTGGAACGTCATGTATCCGCTTTCATACTTGATTTTGTCCGATTACAGCCTCATCAAAAGGAAGGTAGGGTGTTCAAGTAGGTATGATATAATATCAGTTTTTAGGTATTTACCGATTTTTCGGGTGAGAAACTCAATTATTTTAAGTTATACGACTCAAATTACTCTGACATCCAGAGAATATTTTAAAATAATTTGAATTATTTAATTATTATTAAATTAATTTACAGCAATTGGTAGAACTCTAATAACATTTTTAAAGGAGAAGATCACGAGGCCATCTTCTTTTCAGACGCCTAGGAGCATTATTATGTAATGAAGAAGCTAGGTTAGAAAGAAGTGGGCTTGGGTTGTTGGGAAGTTTATCATGGAAGGATCGGTATCTGGTTCTGGCCAAATCGGCAACATATGGGACATTGAGGTCCTGATGGATGATTTTATTACTGACAACGTAAGGAGCATTAAGGATTTTGGACTGTAAGGATTGGATTCGAAAGGAATTAGATGGTTTAGAGGATCCCCATAGCTCAACTCTGTATGTCCAAATAAACCTTATAATAGTCATGTAGATCAGTCTTTTGTAATAGATTGTAAGTTTGGACCCTTTGTCTAGTAAATGTTGTTATAGTCGGAATCGACGAGCAGTTTTCTGTCTTTTCAGTCTTGTGTGAGGATTCCATGTCAGTCGTTTTACGAAGGATTTTGGATAGTAAGGATTAGATACGAGAGGTATCTGATGGTTTAATAGACACACAAAGCTCAACTTCAGATTGGTCTTATTATTGTCATATAAATGAGTATATTGTAATTAGTTGGGATTTTTTACCGTTTGTTTAGTAAATGGTGTAATAATAGGAATCGAAGAGCAGTTTCCTCGATTTTCAGTCTTGTGAGAGAATTCCAATACCGTCGTTTGCCCAGATGTAGTCCTAGGTAACGGATATGTTTGACAGGAATAAACGAGGTATTATTATAAAATAATATGGGACCGGGTTTGCGAAGAAGGATAATTGTGATCTGGTGGGATTTATTGGACTTTATTTTAATCTGCCCGTTTTGACACCTTCCTTCGAGGGTGGTTATGTGGGATTAGAAGGTTCAGGATACAATGGAAGTGTCATTATTCACTGATAATAGCGATGTGACATCGGCATACTTGGTGAGCGTAGTGTTATGAGAATGGGTTGGGATCTCAGCTGTAAAAACAGTATGAAAGATAAGAACGAAGATAGTACCCTAAAGTACATCAGCAGACTGAGAAAAGAAGAATGGACAACGGTATTTTTTCTTGAAATAATCTGTCGCAGAGATAGGAACCGATAATGAGAAAATATGTGAAGGTAGCAATTTACGGACCGTGTATAGCTGTCTCCAGTACAAAACTCTTTCAACCTAATTTTTTATTATTTTTTTTAAATTGAAATATTCTAGATTTTGTGTTTATATTTCATAACACTATGTGTAAAACGAATGTGTTAAGATTATATTTATTTTATAGTTTTATTGTAAACAAAAATCAATCCAAATAATATTTTTGTACAATGGTGGATATTGCATTGAAACAGACCCGTCTACAACCGCACCTTTTTCGGTTTAATTTTAGCATTCAAGATAAGGTTTAAGATTAATAATAAAATTAATTTTATGCAGAGATTGCATGAATCAACTCGCCACGTTAGCATTTTATTACTTCAATATAAACGAGATCTCAAGCCATCTTGTGAGTTTTACGACATAACGACTGTACTTATTACATGTTTACATCGTATTTCGCCGACTTCAAGCGCTATCTCAAGTCTGCAGGATAAATCTGGAAAGGCATAAATATGATTATGAACAGGTCGTAAGATAATGATGATCTCGTAGATATAAATGGAAATATGTGATGAAGAAATGACGTGAAGTAAAAAAAAATCGTAAAATAAATAAATTAACAACATAATTATTTTTTAAATAAAATTCCTAATATATTGAGGTATAAAAGTAAACAATTTGGTTGCTTCCTTTACACGCCTTTAGGATGCGGAGCCTATACAAAAAGTATTTGTTGTGTTGCAATAACTTCTATTAACATCTTTATTTACTTTGTCTATTTTTGTAATTATTTGAATTGAGAAAAATGAGCACATAGAATGTTACGGGAATTATATATTGCTACTATAAGTTTATTTGGCCATCCTTTCTGGACTATGACCATCTTAGAAAAGTTCAGTTTTATAAATATATATTTTTTTAACAATTTAAAGATTTTAGTTTTTCAAAATTACAATCACTCGAGAAATAATAACGCTCTGTAAGAACTAAATAGATTGTTAGTTAGTACAATATACGAAAGACCTCACAGCCATCAGTTATTATTTTTTTATTTATTTAATTGAATTTACAACTGTATAAATAAGAAATACAATAAGTAAATCTGTGGACTGTTTCTTTCACTTCTAGCATTAATTTAAATTAGAAGGTCCCGTGGCCATCTTCTTTTCAGACGCCTCGGAGGATTATCAGGAATTGTTAAGGATAAGACATTAAGAACTAATGGGTTAGGATGGATAACGAGTTTGGAATGAAAAGACGCATATCTTTTTTGGGCCAAATCTGCAACGAATCGTCTGTTGAGATCTTTTGAGTAGTATGTTGGTTCCAGGTGAGTCTTTTATCCAAAATGAATCCGAGGTATCGCACTGTGTTGGATCTGGGTAGATGTATATTATTAAGAGTAACAGGTGGACAGAAGCTACGTCGGAGAGTGAAAGACACATGGGTGCATTTCGATTCATTGACTTTTATTCGCTATTGGTTGCACCATTGCTCAATCCGGGTGAGGTGTGTTTAGAGATTGGATGAGGCTGTTACAGGATCAGGATGGCAGGATAGGATAGCTGTATCATCAGCAAATGTTGCCAGGAACGTGTCTGGAGTGATGAGAATGTCAGCAGTGAAGAGGATGTAGAGGACAGGACCCAGGACACTGCCTTAGGGAACCCCTGACTCGATGGGGTAGATATTTGAGTACTCAGAACCACTGCGAACTCGAAAGAAACGATCTGAGAGGTAGGAGCGGAGGGTAAGGTATAAGGTTTGGGGTAATATAGATTTGAGCTTGAAAAGCAATCCGGAGTGCCTCACTCAAAAGCACCCGAGCAGTATTGTTTCTTTTCAAGAGCTGAAGAGATATAGTCAACGACTCTAAGACCTTGTTGAACTGTGGAGTGTCTAGGGCGGAATCCAAATTGATGTACGGGAAAACGTTGTGATTCAACGATGGATAGGATACGTTTATGGAGGATTTTTTCAAAAAGTTTTGAGAGGATTAGAAGTAGGCTCATTGGTCTATAGGAAGCAGGATTATTAGGAGGTTTTCCTGGTTTTGGAAAGAGAATTATAATGGAATATTTCCAAAGGATAGGGAAATGGGTTGTTCTCAGGATACAATTATAGAGATATGTAAGGAATATTATAGCTTTGGGAGGAAGTTGGCGAAGGATTCGAGGAGTCAGAAGATCATACCCTGGAGATTTACGAGGAGTCAGCATCCTCAGTTGATATTTGACCTCAGAAGGGGTGACTGCTCTAGGAGGTAAGGAGAGTGGGATTGGTGACGATAGGTATTCTTTAATTGTTTGGGTATGAAGTTCAGAATGAGTGAGAAAGGTGCTAGTTCTTCGGCTTTATCTTTGTCGGATGCTGCCCATGTGCCATCATTTCGTTGGAGGGGGTGGGAAATATGTTTGGATTTTAGGATTCTTTTGGTCATGTTCCAGAGGGGGAGTTCTAATGAGTAGAAAGGGAAGAGAGGTTGGAATTGAAGGACTCGGATCGATGGTTGGACAATTCTTTCGTAACGAGTTTACAGTAATGGTTATATGTGCGACGATCAGAAGGATGTCTTGTGCGTTGCAATAATGTTCTGTACTGGCGCTTGGTTTGGATGAGGTCTTTGAGATGTTGTGGTAGAGGATTTGTCTTGCGTTTACTGGGGACATTATAGGGTGAGGAGGCAGACCAGAAAGCTTGTTGGATAAGATTTGTGAAGGAATGGACTGCGTCATTTAGGTTTTCAGGGGTTTTTAGGGAAACTTTAAGATTGATTTGGTATGTTAAGATTCGGTTAAAGGAATTCCAACAACTATTTCTAAATAGTTTCAACAACTTATTACTCTAGTCCTGTATTTATAATTCTATCACATCTGGCTGTATTTTATTATTAATTAGTTTCCAATCCACCAATATGTATACTTCCTTAAATAAGGCTTATTATTATTATTTATTTTAAATATTTTATGAACAAGACAATTTTCTTTAAATAATTTCACATTTTCTCTGCTTTTTTATTTTAATGTTATGTCAGTTCTTACAACGTCTGTATCTTGTTTTCAATTGGCACTGACGAAGTCCTGCAAAGTGGGTCGAAACGTTGGTTAACAATTAATAATTTTCTTATACTATTTTTATACCTGTCTTCCAACAAAAATATTAACAGTAGGCAACATCGTTAAAAGTTGAACTCATCTCTAAGACTGCAATAAACCTGTGATAGCTCCTGAGGCAATAAACAAACACTTTGGTCTTTAATGACGCCAATGAAAAAGTAGTGAATTTTACTGGCACAATCACCATCTCATTTATAACATTTTCTCCTCTAGAAATTATACCTAAATAAATTATAGATGATGAAACGGTATTTAATCTACAGAATTATTAGAAAATAGTCAGTTGACCGTTTATAATTAACATCAATTTATATGCTCTTTATATCCATACCCCTT
>NW_027115598.1:530661-539504 GCF_000696795.3 Halyomorpha halys
TATATATATATATATAAAGTTAACGAATCAAATAGCGAATGCCCAGATGAAGCTCTGCACAGTTTTAGAACACTTTGTTCCTTTTTTAAGTCTTTTTATATAACATTTTACATAAATTTGTACAGTCTTATCACTTTTTACATATTTTTTTTTTCATTTAACCAAAAAGGCCTACAAATTGGTATAGTAGAAAATATATATACATCCTTAAATCAATGATTTTAAGTAGAATAAAACATAATATATATAATAATTTTAGGTGGGGGAAGGAGGTAAAAGTGTGATAAGATAAAAAATGATCGAAAAAGTTTTTATTTTACAAGATATAGGAAACTTCGAAGTCGACGTTGTTCTAAGAATAAAAAACTATTTTTCCCCGCATAAACCTTACTTCACGGATAGAGGAAACTACCAAACTAAAAAGAATTAGAAATGCGAGGAAGGCAAAGAACTTCGGAAAACAAGTTTGAGAATCGATAGTGTACTTTAAAATGCGATGTTACAAGACAAATAGTTGTAAAACATCTACAATAATGTACCTATTTTCAGTAAAAGCTTACAATTAAACAAAACTCCTGGTGCGGTGCGCGCAACTTAACAACCTAGTTATGTATACAACTTTCTTTAAATTAGTAGGTACATGTTGAAATTATCTCTATTTTTGTGATTTTCGATGAAGATGAAAATTATGAATAAAATTATTTAATTCGTATGTTGCTATTACAATTCGTATAGGGTTTCGTGATGTGGAAATAACGATTATGAATTATGTTCTTCTCAAGAATAAGACAGTCATAAAAATGATAACGAACAACGTTCAGGAGGTCAAGTTTTACAAAAATTCTTCTAGAAAAGTTCTGTACGAATTTAATGGGTAAAGGTCAGTTCCTATTTTCTGTCAATAGGAAACACAGGAATCATTTAAGAGCTAATGAAGTGGGACCGCAGGTGAAAGGTTCTCTGCGAGGAAGCTTCAGGATAAGTTAATTATATTTTATTCCAAACACTTATTATATGCTATATACTTCGGGGGTGGAGCTACGAGAAGCTAATGAGCATGAAGGGACCAAAACGTAACACCTCATGACAACCAAGTGGGGGTGATTGAACTGAATTACGGAGGAGACCGAACTAAGACACTTCGAGCTTGAGAGGGAGAATAGGCTGGTGAGATCTCGAACATCACAGCTGAGACGTCACTATCTAGTATTTATCCTTCCTATGCCAATATTTCCTAGATTCCATTTTATTCTAAGCAATTACTACTCAATTCCCCTCCTACATCCTAGAAAACCTGCAATTCAAATTCTCTGTCCAACCCCGTACTATCAGGTACCATTTATCTGATATCTACCCTCCACCTCACCGAACTGCTGCGTTTGATAAATTGTTTTCTACCCTAGCTGTATATCTCTGGAACTCTATTCCCTTTAACATACGTCATGTACCGTTTAAATTCCTTATATTTAGCTACCTTTTGCTTCACCAATCTGACCCATTATTATAATAGTACAGATATTTTGTAATTAACTTCTCTTTTTTTTATTCAGTCAGTTTTATAATTAATCTGTTTTTTTTCTCTCTGTATATATGTTATAATTAATTGTAGGCACACTGTTTTATGGCCAATAAATGTTATTATAAAATTAAAATGTCCGTTGTAATTTTTCTAAAGGGACCTAGTTCCAGAATAATAAACTATTTTTCATTTCATTTCATTTACTACGGCATGCAACACTACAAGCAACTTTCCACCAACCCAGCTAGGTCATAAAATATGATGTCAATATATTTTATCGAAAGATAATCTATCGAAACCAGTTACCACTATTGTATGTTATTCACGAATATATTAAAAAAGTAATTAAAAAGTTTATTTATTTATGTAACTTTGGGGATCATACTACGCAATAACACTCCCTAATACATTATAAATTCCATGGTAAAGAGATTTTATGAAAATATCGGATTGGTAACAGGTTAACACGCTGTTCTTATGGTCGTAGTAATAGTAATAGTAAACACGCTCATTCCAATGCTAATAGTTTTTCAGGACTCGACTAATTTGTCATAATATAAATAGTTTTGGATAATTACGTTTAGTATATAATATAATAATGTTGACTTATAATAAATAGTTAGATTACTAATTATGTCCTTTTTACCATACCCAGACAATGTTCCTTTTGTAAAAGTTCTAACTGTTTGAGATTCGTTAACTCCGTGACTCATTACAGTATTGGATCTTTTTGAAGAAGTTCCAATACAAATAAAACTTAAAACGTTTTTTTATTTTTACTTACAAATGACTATTTGCACCTGTCATACTATAGAATTGAGGATCAGAAAATTGTCAATTGACTCCTTAAGAAATAATGACTTGTTCGCAGAAAAAAAGACTTTACTAATCAGTTTCGGGCTTTATCGCGTTTTTCCTTGCTGTCCATATACTATGAAATCACTGGTAAGGAAGGTTTTCAAGTTTTTTATCTTTAGGTAACTGTTAGTCGCTACATATGTATAATGTATATGCATTAGCTAATCACGTACGATTATGCTTTTGTTATCAGTAATACGTAAAGTAATCGTGGAAAATGTGCATCTAGTTTATCTTTGTATACATTCTTATGTAGAGTTTAAACTGAAAATTTATATTCAAATGATAATTGTGGAATAGATGCGGTAGATTTTCCGGTGTAGAATTATTTAATTTAATGGAAGCATGATATGTAACTCCGAAAAAAGGGAAGATATCATCAATTAAAATAAAATATTCAGTTTATTAAGGCTCTAACAACTATGTATGAAGGGCTACACTGGAAGGAGCTCAGTTAGTTAACATGTGAGGGATCAATGCTATAAAGTTTGATATTATTATTTTGTTTCTTTTAACATAAATACCATATTGTTGTTTTAAATTATTGTCTTGTTGAATTCTTAAAGTATATAACTTATTTTTAAAAAAAAGTTTTGTTAATTTTGTCTTTTAGTTAAACTCGGACATATTCTTTTTTTTATTTCAAATTTTATTTATTGATAAATATTACAAACTGCCACAACAATGTTGGGCAATAAATAATAGCGATAAATGATTACATTCATACTAAAATAAAATAATATAACAATAAAAAGAAATAAATAAAAGAAAAAAATACATAAAAAGAAATAAAATCTCTCTCTAAATATATACAAACAGAAGGATAAAGAAATTTAACATAATCAAACTATGTAACTAAAAAGATAAATAAATGAAATAATCACTAGTCACATTTACACTTATACAATATTTGCACTTTCGAACTGAGATCCCTGTGCCTCCTCTATCCCCCACGTACAGGTAGAGCATAGCTCTTTCAGATCCCAACGCATCCCTCTCCCCGCATCACTGGTAATGAGCCAGTGGAGGCTGAGCAAGTACGCTAAAGCCGCAAACACTCAACTTGTGTGGAGAATCTGACCATTGCCAGAACTCCAATTGTACATTTTTATTCTACAATAGGTCTCTTGGCCACTGCCGTTTCAACCTTCGAGGTGGATTGTGGATAAGGATTGAACTAAAGAATTATGATGATTAAAAAGATTTTTATGGAATTTTGAGAATTTAATTGGTATGAGTTCAAGGACAAAAGGATAGGAAGGTCGTGGTATAGTGCTCGGTTGAAAACGTAGTAGGGTGCATTTACCATAGTTCTAAGGATTTTGGATTAAAAGGATTGGATTTGATGTTAGAAGGTTTAGCTGTCTTCCAAAGTTCAAGCCCGTAGGTCCAGATAGGTCAGAGTATAGTCTTATAAATTAGAACTTTGTTTTCTAGTGAGAGATGAGAGGTCCGGCTGAGCAGTCGGTATAGTTGGCTGAATCGTCTGTTGAGTTCTTGTCTTTTAAGTCTAGTATGTTTGTTTTAGGTGAGTCATTTGTCAAAGTTGAATCCAAAATATCGCACTGTGTCGGATCTGGGTCGCACACATTCACTATATGTTCTTCAACATTTAAATTCAACATATTTTATTCATTTATTCATTTAGTAATACGTGCTCTTTCAAAAAGAGCGAGTCAACTGCACAAAGCTATATTTTTGTAATATAAATTAGTAAACGATTGTCACGTACGCTCCACCTATATTTGACTGATTTTTCTCTTTTCTACGAGTGTTGATTTTTACAACTGTGTTGATCACGATTTTGATCCAATCTTTATGATCATCCAGTGTAATGTATAGTGTTTCAACCAAACCATTGTCTTTACTTAGTCATAGTGAAAAAAATCACAAGTTCTGAATGTTTGCCAAAGGAGTGAGGTCTAAGGATCTTATAGGCATGCGAGAAGAGAACAGATCTGAATGTTTTTACAGCCAATCCTTCTCTGAGAGTCAGTTCTATTAAAAAATTCGGCAGAAAAGTTTCGGCAAGCTTAAATGTGCTGGTGGTGAAGAGAAAAGCTAGCTATCTTCAGAACAAGGGAGGAGTGGGACAAATTTAATTTTGGCAGGACTTGCGATTCCTTTTGCTGAATTGGTTGCGCTCAACGAGAAAAAAGGTCCAAAAATCATTCTTTCATCCGTTTACACTCATTCAAAATTTGTCTTCAAACTCGATGGCAACGCTATGGAGGCAATGCAGATAATTTTCAGTTTATAATATAAGGACAAATACAAATCGTAAAAACTATTGAGTATAAGATATTTCGCTTAGGTGACAAATGACGGTCGTGGCTCGCTGAATGATCCAGAATACGTTTCCAACGGCAGGATTTTTTTTTATTGAATTGTTTGTATTATGCAGTATATCTGTGAGAAACATAGGTATAACATTTTAATTAGTTATCATTTTTTTTTCTTAAAGCTATATTAAAGTCGATAGGCGTGTATTTATTAAAATTCCATCTTTGTTTAAGTTGCGAAAAGATCACCTTTACTCTCCGTCGTAAACCTCTGCCCTCCTGTCCTACAACGCCTGTTGAACAGATTCGATACTTAGGACTCCATCTTGACAAGAGGCTTACTTGGAATCCACAAACAAGTCTGAAACGACAAGAAACTGCTCGTAGATTCCGATTGCTACAAGACTTACTTGACAAACGCTCTAAACTTCCCATTCATTACAAAAAATTAGTATACACTACAATAATCAGATCAATTTGGACATGGAATTGAGCTCTGGGGCTCCACCAAACCATCAAATTCTTCCCGCATCCAATAGTTCCAACCATAATCCTACGTAAAATCCTTGATGCTCCTTATTACGTCACAAATAAACTCATTCACAAAAACCTTAACATCCCATTCGTTGCAGATTTGACCCAAAACAGATATGCGTCTTTTCATTCCAAAGTCCTTAACCACCTT
Organism: Halyomorpha halys; assembly: GCF_000696795.3. Lineage (NCBI taxonomy): Eukaryota > Metazoa > Arthropoda > Insecta > Hemiptera > Pentatomidae > Halyomorpha > Halyomorpha halys. Next base: position 536,006 of record NW_027115598.1, read on the forward strand.
AACCCATTAATTCTTAATCTTTAACAATCCCTGATAATCCTCCGAGGCGTCTGAAAAGAAGATGGCCACGGGACCTTCTAATTTAAATTAATGATTGAAGTACCACCAATGGGTGGTTCCTTTCCAAGATTTTCAAGTGTATATGAAACATACTACATATTTACCTATTGTATTATTTTGTACAGTTGTAAATTACATTAAATAAATAATTAAAAAAAAAGTTTCGAAAAAATAGTATATTGTCATAGTCGTTCGTTAATTAAATGAAATTTGTACCACCACAATACAAGAAGGGTTAGGAGTGCAGTGCTTTATACAGCAATACTGTTACTAGACTAACGGTTGTGCAAGGAAGTGATTTAGTCAAAATCACGCTCGACCGCCTTAAAATTATATAAAAAATAAATGCAACTGAGTATTACCCACGAATAATTCTAGGATTACTCTCATATACTCAAAATATTTATTTTGCCATAATAGCATAACAAATATCTAATAACAAGATGAGGATAAAGATAATATGACAGAAAATATTGTAACATGTTGCTGTTTGGATATATAAGGCTTCGACAGGTAGCTGGAGAGGTAACTCGATATTGACTCTTAACAATCTAGCCCAGCTAATAATGGCACATCCTTTCCCTAAACAAGTCCTATCGGGTTTCGCTATTAAAATTCTTTACTTATCCTCTTACGTTCTTGTCTTCATTCCCATTTAATTAATTTTTCAAGGAACCGAGTAAAGTTCCAAATATTACAAATTGCTTTTTATATTACCAACTTTGAAAATTCGTTATATTAATTTTATCTTATCAATGTTATTCGCCTGATTTTATAAAATCATATCCTTAGTCATAAATATCATAATATAACCGTCATGTTACTTGCTTGATCAGCCCGGCCTTGAGAACAGAAAATGATATATTTTTGAAATATAATACGCTAATAAAGAAAAACTGTAGTTGAGTGTTTGCGGCTTTAGCGCACTTGCTCAGCCTCCACTGGCTCATTACCAGTGATGCGGCGAGAGGGATGCGCTGGGATCTCTTGAGCTCTGCTCTACCCCTCACAAGTGTGGGCTCAGGGACCCTCAGGTCGATTCTGTAAATATTGTATATTAGAGTGTAAATGTGACTAGAGATTATTTTTTTTCATACACACTGTGTGATTATGTTTTTTGTTTATTCTTCTGTTTTTATATATTTTAAGAGTTTTTTTTTTTTCATTCATTTATTTATTTTATTTTATTTTAGTATGTATGAGATCATTCATCACTATTACCTATTGCCCACAACTGTGTGGCAGATTGTAATATCTATAAATAAATAAAAGCATTTAATAAGCAAAAAAAATAAAGGAAAACTGATGAAATCATTTAGTTCATTTAATTTTATGGATTATTAGATATAGTTAAGATAAATACTTATGATTACGATAAAAACAATCATCCCTGTAATTATATCTTAATATCTTACTTTATTTATAATCTTAAAACTCTCTTGAGACTAGTTAATATTGTTTAAATAAATAAAATTGTATCCATTTTAGTCTCAAAACATTTTTTTTCATTCCTCTTTAAGTACTACGTTTCATCCTTAAGGACAATTTCAATACAATTTTAGAACCAAATCATTTAAAAAACAACTTTATGCAGGATATTCTGGCCAGGTCATTTATATCAGTCTACAAATTACCCTAATTAGTCCATTATTTACATTAAATTAAAATTAAAATTATTTATAACAGTCAATCTTCTTTGGTAAAATTTATTACAACCTTTAAATATTTAACGCCGGGATCTTCTGGAGTCCTGTCCTTTCTTCCACAAGTAGGGGGGGGCGAGCTGGGTTCCTAGATCCCAAGGTTGAATGTAAATATCGTAGGAATGCTTGTGAATAAGATATTATTTAATTTTAATTTTTGTATTTATTTATTATTAATATATGTATTTTTTCTTCTCTCTTTTATCTAATTTTGTTATCATTAAATTCATGTATTTGTAAATATGTTGTAAATGAGCTCTATCATCCATATTACAAAAAAATATGGCAAGATGTAATATTATTAAAAAAGAATCACTGGACCAATTTACATGTTGTTTTTTTCTAAAATATTCCGTTTCGCTATGGGAAAGTATAAACCCGATTTCTACGGTAGAAAAAAAAAAGTGCAAATTAAAAATTTTTAGCGCATAGTTCAGAAGTTGTGTACATTTTTATCACGGTTCATCGATTTGTCTCATTCTGAAAAATAAGCAAAATATCATTTTAATATTATATTTCATATGATTTTATATTAGTAAAGTAGTTCAACAAAATTTTTTATAGACAAAAGCTAATCATCTTTAATTTTAGCATTGTTTGAAACCCTTAAATACCGCTTTTCAATGAAATAAGAAATTATTCAAATTGATTTGTTTGGAGAATATTTTTTTCCTCTTGGAGTGCAATATTCATTTAATTGTCCTTAATTGCTTGGTATTTTATCTATATCATACGTTGCTACAACCCTACAATATCTGAACTATATTAATGAGCAGTGTCAACACCGTTTACACTTGATGCCTTTCCAAGGGTAAAATATTGATTTTGACAAAGAAATACATTTAAATCGTTTTATTTTATATCTCCATATAATTCTATAATAATAAAGACTTAATGAACCCGAAGGTTCAATGCCGAAACCACCAAACGCTCTCTGCATACATCCTTCCAGCGATGCCCCCCAAACCCAATTCCACTAAATCTGTTTTAACACTATCCTACCATCTACGTTTCAGTCTACCCCTCGAACGTTTACCCATTGGTTCAGTGTTTGTACCATTTTAGGGATCCGCTTGTTACTAAGCCCTACATTCTTACATTCCTATGTTATACGCCGCAATTCCATAACTTGAATTATATTTACCCAGTGTAGGTCCCTTAATTCAGCGTTGTGTAATCTTCTAAATTCTCCCGTTAATCCATCTGAATATTTTGCGTAATATTTCATTTTCGAAAACCCTAAGACACTGTTCATCCCGCAGTGAGAGGCCACGCCTAACATCCATAAAGAACTGTGGGAAGGATAATAGTTTTGTAAATTCTAATTTTTAAAATTTTCGATAGAAGGCGCGAGCTAAGCAGTTTTGAAATTGGAAAATAAAATATAATTGTATAGTTTGTCTAATTAGATCCAGCCTGTACCCAGTTTATAGATTTCTAAAGCACATCTGAGTTTCATGTAGATGAACAGTCTTCTAAGTGATTAAACTGAAATTATTTTAAATACAATTTTTTGGGTGGCTGAAAATGTTGGAATTAAATTTTATTTTTAATGAGCATAAAATCCCTCTTGTAGCCTGAGTTAGAAAGTATTAACTTCCAAAACAATAATTAGTATAAGAATAGAAAAGTAATTCCCTAAGTCAATTTAAGTATTTTATTTGCGTATTGCTCAAAGGATTTCGTAGACTTCGAAAATTATATTATTTCTACGATAATGAAAAATATTTTTCCAT
>NW_027115598.1:540444-550843 GCF_000696795.3 Halyomorpha halys
CTGAAAAGAAGATGGCCTCGTGACCTTATGTTGTAAAATGTTTTTAGAGTTCTACTACTGGGTAGTTTCTCTACATTCTGTATCATATCATTATCATTATGTCATTATGATCAAATTTACTTGTTGTATTTTTTATACAGTTGTAAATATCAATAAATAAAAAAAAAATTAATTATTAGTTGTTTGAGAAATGTTAATATTAATATTTCCATGACTAATAATAATAATAATAATAATTTATTAATTCGTTTAAAGGGCAACCCCCGTACAAATAGACTTAGCCTGTAAAGTACATAATTTAACAATCATTGTAATAATAATTAAATAATAATAAAACAATCAACAAACTATTCGATTATTAAATAAACTAATAAAAAAACAGAATATTCAAATGGTGAATTAAAAATAATTTATATAAGCTAATAACAAACAGTACAGAGTGAAAAAACAGAACAAAAACGACATTACTTACTTAATAAAATAAAAGAAATAAAATACTATATATGTTATTGTGAAGATAGATACATGCTCTAAGTAAGGCTTTGCGTAACATATATAAAAAGAAGTTTAAGATTCGATTGTGAAGGTACATACAAAAATTCATACAACTGATTTTGGTTGATATAGCTTAGTTAGGACGTGTATCGGATTCGGTTCTCATGATATGCAAGAAAGTTTGTTAAGAAATGGAAATCCTGCATTTTCGTTGCATCACAAGCAGGACATGGCTTTTGTGGGTCCAAAATATATTTGTGTGGACCGACACTTAAAGTAATTGCATATTTACCGGAGAGTCGTAGTTGGGCAATTATTTTCAAATAAGCTATGGGATAGCTGATTTTAGGTTAGCTTTGATTATCATGACTACAAATGATAAATTTTTCTATCAACAAAGATTGTTTTAATTCTTTACGTTGGAGAAATTTTGTTATTACGTTTGGTAAAGAAGAAAAATTGTTTAAAAATAGTTGCTGATTAGTTGAGATTATATATTTTTATTATATGACTACATGACATGAGCTAGTGGCTTGTACGTGCTAAACGTTTGTTATTGAATTGTAACTTGAGGTATGTCTTTTATAATGGCCTGAGGGCCGAAACGTAGGAGGATTAAAATAAACTTTGTTGGAGCATTTCAGGTTTGAGCCTTTGTTTACTTTTCAATTTAGTCGAACACTTCCAACAGAGTTGTGAATAGTAAGGTTCATAGGTCTGGACTGGTCTAGACGGTTCCATTTCCAAATTATCTTGACACCTGTTCCCAACGCGCTTAATTAATCGTCAAACTAAATTAAAATGATACCTGACGGATGATTCATTACATTTAATTACTAAGGGATATGATATAGTGTATAATGTATAGTGTGTAGTAGTAGTAGTGTATAATGTTATACATATGTCATTAACTAACTAATTAACTGACTGTCGCTTACCGCTAACTCACTCCCATTGTAGCAACTACATAGAGTCTTGGACTGAATACTAACTGCCAATCATCTGATTATTATCAGATTACCGTCCTGTCACCTGATTAAAACAAAGCGTCAGTGTTCATGGCCAATGGACGCCTCTGTTGAATGCACTATCACTGCATAACTGCATGCCTCGATTTAATAATACATTGACTAGCGATAGTTGAAGATAGTCTACAAGGATTTAAGCCATGTTTGGGATTCATCGAAATCAATACATGTTCATCATTATCCAATATAGAAATAAATCAACGACAATGACCATAAAGCAACCATGTTCTTTATTATACCTTTTTATTTTGTACCAGATCGGCTTGGTATGGGCCTTATATGGTTGACATAACCATTATATTATATATATTTTTTTAACAGTTGATTATGGGAGGGGAGGGGTATAGTCTCGTACAAAAGACACCTCTAACTATATACAATGTTATTATTAATCCTAGAACGACACACTGGGGTGTCACATACCCCAGTACTTTTTAAATTTTGAATAATTCCTACTTGTGTAGCTCTTTTGCTAAACCCCGCCATGTAAATAACTTTCATTCATAACATAATTGATTCTGATTATCTGCTGCCATGTGTCAGTCTTGTTTTGCTATTTATTGTGATTTGAACTAGTCTCTAGTCTTGGGGTATCTCACACTCCAGAGTGTCCTTAGTGTGAGTAAATAATAAATCCGGTAAACTCTCATTAGAGCAGCTTTTCTCTACAAAAAGGGACCGTCCTTTATTTCGACACACCATACCCATGAATTGGTTCAGCTTCCTCTCATACTGCTTGATATTTGATGATAAACTAAATAGACAAGAGAGGAAGGCTATTGACAAAATGGCACCCAACCAACAATGCAAGATGATGCAGTCATTGAAGAATCTGGTAAACCACAAGTCATACATGATTATAATTTAAATTAAGGATGAACCGATACTTTTGGCCAAATGTGTAAGGGGTACTCAACGGCCTGAAAAACAAGGAGGTGGCCACTCCGTTTTTTTTTTTTTGGAATGTTGGATCATGTCGGGGTGAACAGTATGTATGATATTGTTTACTCTGGTAAAGTGAGAAAATAAAATGAAACGCAAAGACTTCCTTTTTGGCCTGGGATATTCACTTCTGGAACCCTGCCTTAAGAGGAGGCTACAGGCAGAGGCACTTCGTCGGTCACTGCGCCTAGGTATTGAAGACATTTTAGGAATAGATGCGAAAATAAAAAAATATACGATCTTGGAAAAACAAGTAAGGTGTTCTTTTTGTGAAAGGGGAAAGGACAGGAAGACGAAATTGACATGTGTGCAGTCCAGTGTGTGAAAGAGGTCCCTTCGGGGCCCCCACTATGTATTTTATTCATTTTAAATTTTAAAAATGAGTTTTCCACCTCGTTTTATGATTCATTTACTTCGTATTTATCTGTATTTAAGAGCCATACAATTTTTTTTTTTTTTAGGAACAACAATTAATTTTTATTAATTATTTAGCTAGTTGGCTCGTAAAATTTTACAATATGTGATTTTTGGAAATACATATGTACATAACCCATTTTAAAATGATTTATTTTTGTTACCTAGACCACTTAGTTATTTTAAAATTCATTATAAGCATTGCTGGTTATATCACTTATATTTTATACCAATTCATATGTTGGGGTGTATCACACCCCAGAGTGTCACATAAAGTTGACTTATAGAAGTGTGTCATTCTAGGATTAAAAGAAGAAAAAAAAGTAATGAAATAAATAGAAGCTTCTTAATAAAAGAGGAATGTAAAATTAATTAAAAAAAATAATGATATTGGTACACTTAAATAAAACAAACAATTGCCCTCTAATAGTGAAAAGAAGCCCGAAGCGCCATCACTGAAAGAGCAGAGAAAAGGAGTAGAGGAGAATGTGGGGGCCAGAACTGGGCTGCAGATCCCAAGAGGCGCCCTCCATTACCAAGAGCGGTGTCAGTGGCATGCTTCAGGTTGGCTACTGGACATGACTATTTGCAGCACCACCTGAAGAGAATAGGAGTGACTGAGTCTTCAGACTGCGTCCTGTGTGGAGTTGGTGAGATGACTGGCGATCACATATTTGCATGTACAGCAACGGCGGACTTGATTAAAGACAGGAGATAAAGAGCAGAGCTAAACTGGGCTGTATTAAACAAAATGGCAGAAATGCCTCCTTTGGCGTACTAAAAAAAAAAAAGTGAAAAGAAACAAGTTAATTTGAAAAAGGGACGAGTGAAGGAAATAGGAAAAAAAAAAATAATAATGAATAATAATAAAAAGTAAAATTGAGGTAGTGTGACTATGAATTAATTTTATATTTATTAAAGTCTATAATGGAATGTCCTGCAGCGGTCACGGCCTCAGTCTTCGGGTTGAGGTTGGGTTTCCCAGGTTGTAGGTCACTGCTCCTTCAACTATCGGCAACTGGGAGTGGAACTTCATGAACCGTTTTTTGATGTGATCCTCTATTGACTCCAAATGTAATTCGCGATGCAATTGGCTATTTCTTATGAACCAAGGAGCATTAACTGCGATTCTTAGGACTTTATTTTGAAAAGATTGTAGTTTTTTTTCTTTTCGTGAAGGATGCCGCTCCCAGACTTCACAGCCGAACATCAGCAGTGGCCTGAGAATTGTTTTAAATATAAGAACAGTTGTTTCTGGTTTAAGTTTGGAATTTCGGTTTAGGATAGGATATAGCATTGCTAACCTTGCATAAGTTTAAGTTAGTTTGATGTTGAAATGGTGATTCCAGAAAAGGCAGCGGTCTAGGTGAATTTCCAGGTATCTTACTGTTTCACTGGCAGGATTCCAGTTCACATTTTTACCTTTAAGAATTAGATCCGGTGGTTCTGGTGGGCGTCGGAGAGTAAAAACTTTTGAGTTTCATTTTTCAATGTTCAAGCTAATCATCCATTTAGTGAAATATTGTTCTAGATCATTAAGGTGACTTTGAAAAGTGTTTCTAGTTATTATTGACATCCATGTTGAGAAACCACAGCTGTATCATCAGCGAACATAGCTATAGAGGTGTGTGTGGACTGGACTATGTCGTGAAGGTAGAAGTTGGACAAAATGGGAGAAAGGACTGAACCTTGTGGAGTACCGGCATGGATTTGTCTAAGGGTTGAGTTTTTGTTATTAATTCTGACTGAAAATGCTCTACCATTCGAAGGCCATTCTTATTGGTTCCAAGCGCCTCCTTCATACCCTCCCTTACTGTCCTCTACTATTCCTTAACAACCAACCAATTCACTTCTATCCTACAATAAAAAACCTTGGTATCACCTTTGATCAACACCTCTCCTGGAATAACCATATTTCCCAAATCACACGCAAATCCATAACTGTACTCAAACAATTCCGTAATTCCATTCCTCAGACACTCGTCAGCTCCTAGTATCCTCTCTCGTCTTCCCTCACTTCGACTACGGATCCTTGGTGTATGGACGGCTATCTGCAGGACTAGAGTTGAGACTGAAGAGACTCATGCTTTGTAAGATTTATCTTTGGGTTCCCTAGGCGCTCTTAAGTCTCCCGCTGGTATTCCGAGTTCAAGTGGCTCTATCCAACCTCCCGAAGGCAATACCTTCTTGGTGTTTTTCTATTCCAAGTTCTTAACATCAAAAAACCTACCTATATCCTAGATCTCCTCACTCTTCGTTCATCCATCCACTCATTAAACACCAGATCCCATCCGAATGATTTATATATGCCCTCCTATAGAACCTCCTTCTTTAGCAAATCCTTCGTCATACGTGCAACCTCCCTCTGGAATTATCTTCCCATCTCCATTCGCCAGTCCTCATCCATTCTCTCCTTTAAACAACACCTATTCCTTCATTTGTTGAATAACCAAACCTCCACATCTTTGTAATCAAATAAATAGGCAGTTATTGATTAACATTATAAACAGTAGTAAAGCCAATATAACAATGTCAAGCTAATTCTACTATCTGAAAATTTGTAAACGCTCGCCAGATAAAAATCTCACTATATGAGCCATGTATTTATTCTTAGGGGACATATGCCTCAGATAAAGTTATTTTTTCATTTCATTTCATTACCATTGAGGAATGAGCTTAGAATATTGTATAGGTATTTAGGAGTGCCTTTAGTTTTTTCTTTAAATTTGCCTCTTTAGTTTATATAGGAGATATCGATGCCAGACCTTATCGAATGCTTGTTGGGAATCTAAAAAGTTCTATTATAAGTGAAAATTATATTAAAATAATTAATAATTTTTCCCTTATGTTTACATATTTTTAATCCTACCTAAGTTTACTTTTTTGTATCTTATTATCATATATTTTCAACATATTTTTAGTTGGCAAGTTATTTTTTTTTTATACTTGAAAAAGCCATGCAAAGTAGAGCGCAACATTGGTCTCACCTCAAACCATCTCCTTTGTATAAAGAATTTTATTATTGGACGAGAAGATCCCTCTCCATCCTCTATGAATTTTTTAACCAATTTCCTGGTCATTTCAGGCATACGGGAAGGGGATGTCAACATTCCATAGTAGAAGATCAAGTTTTTTTTCCGTGTTGCAACCACGAAATAAAAGTCAACGCGCCCAAGCAGGATTCAAACCAGCGCCTCTGCAGTTACGAGGTTGCTAAGGAGATTCCTCAGCTCCCTCGCCTACAAACGGCCTTCCTAAAGACGTCATAGTGCATGATTATAGTAGCTAAGGAGTTTATGAGGATGTTAAAATGTCATTTCAATTTGACATAGAATATTTTTTAATTGGTCCGTTTGTTGATGTTTGCAGGTCAATATGTTAAATTACACTGTTGAAGGAACAAGGAGATTTTGCAATTAAGTTGAACGTTTTTTGACTGAAAGACTTGAAGTTTGATCATTTTTGCCGGTTATTTGAAGTAGAAAAGAAAGACTCTTGGTTTTTTTAAATATAGTAATGCAATTTTATTATACCAAACAAAAATCTATTACAGGAATGATGTAAATATAGAAAATAAAAATTTCAAATCCTTGTAAAATCTTTTCTAAATTATTTTTTCTTGTTATATATTGTTGGAATAGTCATCTATTGTTGATAATTTGGTTTTGATAAGTTATGATCAATTACACATCAAATATGAATTTAGATTTAACAAAATTTACAGATGTACCAGGACACTTAAAATACACCAGTCCATTGAAATTCCTGGATTAAATGCAGTAAAAAGAATAGGTGAAGGTTAATAAATAAAAACATAATATTGAAGAGCTTGGAAGAAAAAGAGGGTGAACATCACTATATCCTTACTGGATTCTAGCGCTTAAGATTTTCTGATCGTGAGAATATTATTTTAAAATGAATTAGAAAAACTAAATAAAAAGTTACAATTTATTTTTTGTTTCAACACTATAAGACATCAAATAAAAAATTTAAAAATAATAAAACTCGCTCTGAAAAAAAAGAAGGAATACATGATTGTGTAGAAAAAACGACCTATTGTTAGACAGAGAAAAACAAATAGGGGCTGATAACAAAAAACCTAGGAGAGTGTGAATTCAGATGAAGAGATAGCTACTGACAACTGACGGAATCAAATATTGTTGTTCTCTAGTTTCTAAAGTTTTGTGACACCTACTGTTTAGCAACATATCTATGGACATATACTGATAATAATAAGAATATTCCTAAATTTATATGTATTTTATTAGGTTATATAAGTCCCCATTAGTATATAAACATCGAATTTATTATGTTTTATATAAGGTCCTAAAATCACATTAATGCAAGCTAGAAATATCACATCCCAACTTAACAGTGTGAAACAGATCAACTACAAGTATAGTACATCTCTTCGAATATTAAACGTTTTTATTAAATTAAATTAAAGGTGTTTCTATATTATTTATTTTTTTAAGGAATACCTTTACTATATATATACTTCTTTTCTTGCTTAATATAGATGTTTCGGACATTTGCCCATCATCTAGTCCATCATATAATCATATTGGAATAAAATAGACCTCATTAACCTTTTAAAATACTTTTCTACATTTATATAATTATTTATTATGTACTGGTACTGGTATTTAGTGGGGGGAACAAGTCCGGCAAGTGGGCCTAGTGGTCCTTTTCCCAACCCCTGACGGCTACCAGAGTTGCAGCCGCGTACTAACCAATGTGGTTTCCGAAATGGCGAAAAATGAATGTTTAACTGCCCCAGGTGGGCATCGAACCAACAACGTTCCGAACAGAGCGCACTGCAACCTACGCCCCACCCGCACGGCCGTCACGTCCCTTAATTATTATGTAACTTTGTATAATAATAATTTAAAAAGACAAAATATCAATATATTTTTATTAATTTACCTTATAGCAGAGTTGTGCAAAAGTTAGCTATACATAAGAACGAAAAACTAAAGCTAAATTAGCTGTATTTGCATTGGAAACTGAAAACTAACCGGTTTGTTGTTAGATGTTTGCTCAAAGCATTGAATTGTTAGGCCATAGCTAAAAATGATATTTTGTTAGTTCTATTTTTTATAGAAATAAAGTTTATAACAAAATGTCCTGCAGCACCATGGGCTTCAGTCTTCAGGTTGAGGTTTGGTTTCCCAAGCTGTAAGGCACCGCTCATTTAACTGTCGCCAACTGAGAGTGGAATTTTATGAATCTTTTTTTTTTGTGTAATTGTCCATTTCTTACAAACCATGGAGCATTTGTAGCAGTTCTTAGGAATATATTTTGAAAAGATTTATTCATTTTCGTATAAGATGCCGCTCCCTAGGCTTCAGAGTTGTACAAGTGGTAAAAAGTTAGGTGTAAATGATAAAGAGATAGGTGAAGTAAATGTGGCAAAGATAAGGTAAAAAAAAATTGTTTTGTACATGTATTTTTTTTTAATATTTATTTATTGCAATTAACAACTGTACATTATAATACATTTAGTAAATCTGATCTAAGTTAAATTGGAGTGTTACAGGCGTGTAGAGAAACTACCCATTGGTAGCACTATTATGACATTTTACATTAGCTGGTCTCGTGGCCATCTTCTTTTCAGGTGCCTCGGAGGATTGTCAAGGAATGGAAGAGGATGCAAGATTAGAAACTAGGGGGTTTGAGTGGTTAGAGAGTTTATAATGGAAAGAGTGATATCTGGTTCGGGCTAGATCGGTTACATAGGGAACATTAAGGTCTTCATGTATGATTTCATTTGTGAAAAAGTAAGGAGCATTGAGGATTTTATGAAGGATTTTGGATTGTAAGGATTGAATACGAGAGGAATTCGAAGGTTTAGTGGAGCCCCAAAGCTCAACTCCATATATCCAGATTGGCCTTATTACAGTAATGTAGAAAGTTTAGACCGTTTGTCTAGTAAGTGCTGTAATAGTTGAAATCGACGTGCAGTTTCTTGTATTTTCAGTCTGGCGTGAGGATCCAGGTTAATCGCTTGTCCAAATGTAGTCCAAGGTAGCGGATCTGTTCGACAGGGGTAATAAGAGTAACATCATTAAATGAAACTGTAGGGCAGTCAATAGGTTTACGACGAAGTGTAAAGGTGATTTGATGGGATTTGTTGGAATTTATCTTAATCTTCCAATTACGACACCAATCTTCGAGGGCTGTGATATGGGGTATCGGTCTTTTGACAATCCTGGGTATTATTAAGGTGTTTCGTCATCTGCCCCTATACCAGGTCAGGGTATCCTTCTGCGAAACCATTAGCGTCCCCTGATATGAAAACATTTATGTTAAGTTTGTCATATCACCGGAGGCCCCTGAGAAAATTAGATTGGCTAACCTTTAAGTGTCAAAACACAAAATGACAGGTTGTGACGAGGTACCAGAATCAAATTAACCAGGTGCAGGCCCTTCCTGGACATGTCAAACTTTTTACACATTCTCGGCACAGAGGAGGGGGACGCCCAATCAGAGAGTAGATTTAAAAATAAGGTAACGCACCAAAAGGAAAGTGGGAGAAAAATACAAAGGAAATCTAGAAGAGTGAGACGGACACACTCAACAGGAAGGCTTAGACGGGTGAGGACCACAGTCAGGAGGCAGGCATAAAAGATGTACTACATCCCACGGCATCAGCAGCTATAAGTATAAATTAACTAATAAGTAATCATGTTATAATCTATATTTTAGATTAATTAGATATTTAGATTAATCATTTTAATTATAGTAAAAAGTTGGAAATAAATAGTTAATCTCTTTATGTAGTTTATATACTATTATATATCACAATATACCACTTTTTATTATACTATATAATTAATGGTAACAACATTTTATAAATATAAAGGTATTTAATTGGTAAACTGGTAAACACACAAACACCCTTTGGAAAGGAATCCAATTTTAATAATAGTTTTTTAGGACTCAATATATAATTAATTAATTAACTTATTTTGGATAATTGCCTTCAGTGATTATCCTGGCATCCCAAGTAAATCTCTATAGATACATAGCAATATATACTTCTTTTCTTGCTTAATGGAGATTTTTCGGATATTTACCCATCATCTAGTCCATCATATAATCATATTGGAATAAAATAGACCTCATTAACCTTTTAAAAACTTTTCTACATTTATAATAAATGTAATAAATACATTTATAATGCTATTTATAATAAATAATTGCTAATTATAATAAATATAATTGTAATTGGAATATAATAAAATTTAAATTTATAATAAATGTAATTATAATTGCTAATTATAATAAATGTAATAAATTTATAATCCTATGTATCGGTCTTTTGACAATCCTGGGTATTATTAAGGTGTTTCGTCATCTGCCCCTATACCAGGTCAGGGTATCCTTCTGCGAAACCATTAGCGTCCCCTGATATGAAAACATTTATGTTAAGTTTGTCATATCACCGGAGGCCCCTGAGAAAATTAGATTGGCTAACCTTTAAGTGTCAAAACACAAAATGACAGGTTGTGACGAGG
>NW_027115598.1:552138-558055 GCF_000696795.3 Halyomorpha halys
TATTAACAGCGAGCACACATGTGTCATCGGCATACGTGGTGAGGATAGTGGTAGGATTGCTTGGAATGTCAGCTGTATATACGGTGTAGAGGATGAGACCAAGGATACTACCTTGAGGAACACCAGCGGACTGAGAATAGAAGGATGAATATGAACCATTGTGGGTGGTTTACTTGGAAAAATTATATGTATTTTAAATGTCCTTGTCACTTCTTAAAATCTTTGTGTCTTCTTTTCATTTAGCACATTTCCTTCACCTATCTATCCTATTTACTCACATATTTTTATCATATTTATTACTATTCCTAATAAGCATTTGTTCTACTATTTATTACTATAGTTCTATAGTTACAAATCTATCACACATGGCTGTACCAATTATTTATTAGTTCCCAATTCATTATTATTTATATTTTCCGAACTTATTTGTCTCTCTTTATTTATTTATTTTTAAATAATCTGGTATAATCTTATTCTTACTTCTTTTATATCTGCATTTTAATTTTCTTGTCAAAAACGTACATTAGAATGAGAATGCGTTAAATCTCTTGTTCTGTATTTGAAATGTATTTTAAGAGGGAAATGTGGAAAGGGATTTATAACGGATGGAAATTGGAAACGTAGATTGTCTCTGCTATCCGATGACAGGACTCATCAGTTTCCATGATGCCAGTAGTCATTTAGTTAGAAGTCAATTTAGTATTAGCTGAATCCCTTTTTATATATCATCGAAAATAAGCAGAGTGAATATGAATCAAAGTTATGTAGTTCTTGTGGAGAATTTCGTTTTTTTTTATTAGTAGCAATCAAATTATTTTCTAAAAAAAAAATAATAATAAATATGTAGGTATGTGAATGTGATAATTGTAGGAAGATAGGAGGTTAAGAATAGCAGAAAACTATAATTAAACGATGTTTCGTACCACTCTTACAGGGTTTCATCAAAGCTGAGATGAATAATGAATTAGTTTATTAGGTGACTAAAAAGTGTTCATTCGATTTAAGGAAGGAACATTTGTATGCTAATTTCTTTAAAAATTAGGATAAAAGGATAGTAGATTGAGATGGGAGGACATCTTGTTCAGCAAATGCAAATCGGTATAAAAATAAAAATTCTAAATCTATGACTAGAGAAGGAATAAGGTTAGTACATTTTCAGAAAGGAAAGGGAAGTTGGAGCCTAGAATAATAACATCAATTTAAACTAAAAAAAATATTTGTTCAGAAATATTCAATTAATATTACTTATTTTCTTTTTTAAATTTATTTATCGTTATATACAACTATACAAAAATAGATACAAAGAGTAAATTTGTTGTTCGTGATAAAATAACATGATTGAAACATGTAGAGCACATACCTATTGATAGAACTCCAACAACATATCTAAAGGAGAAGATCTCAGGGCCATCTTCTTTTCAGACGCATAGGAGGATTATCAGGTAACGAAGCAGAAGCCTAGTTGAAAACAAGTGGATTTGGGTGGTTTAGTGAAGCCTCAAAGCTCAACTCCGAATGTTCAGAAAGGCCTTATTATAAGGCTTGTAGGTCTTTTGTAATGGATTGAACGTGTAGACTATTTGTCTGGTAAATGTTGTAATATTCGGAATCGACGAATATTTTCCTGTCTTTTCAGTCTTTTGTGAGGATTCCATGTCAGACGTTTGTCCAGATGTAGTCCAAAGTATTGGACCTGTTTCACAGGAATAAGTGGGGTATTATTAAAGGATACTGTGAGCCAAGATGAAGGTTTACGACGAAGGGTAAATGTGATTTGGTGGATTTTATAATAATTTATTTTAATCCTCCAGTTTTGGTTCAATTCTTTAAGTGTCGTGATGTGAGATTGGTGGGTTTAGGATACAATGGAAGGACCATTATTCACAGGCAAAAGTATCATCGGCATACGTGGGATAGTGTTAGGATGGGTTGGTATGTCAGCTGTAAAAACTGCATAAAGGACTGAACCAAGGACACTACCCTGAGGTACACCAGCAGATTAAGGAAAGAGGGATGAATAAGCGCGGTTTTGATTTACTTGACATAATCTCTCGGAGAGGTAAGAACGGATAATGACGAAGTATGATCAAAAGTCTGTTCTACATTAACCCTTCGTAGGGCCCGATCAAGGATTCTCAAAATCGCTGCACGGTGAGCCTGATAAGCACACGATACATAAAAATTCGTAAATCCCCTAAATCGCCTTATTTAATTAAACCAAAAACTTCCGAGTATCTTGAGGATGTAGACAATTAGGGAAAAATATAAAATAAATTTAAAACATTTCTTCTTCTTATTATTATTATTAGAAACCAAAAAAAGTCAAAATGCGGAATTCGCATAGTTATCGTCATGAATATATATGAATATATATACATGAATCAAAATAGGAATTCATTCTTGAAACAAAATTCAAAAAGAGATCAGACATGAAGTTGAAATGTGTGGGGACTGAAATAAGTCGGAGTCATCGTCCATGAAGGATCGCAAGAACAGGCTGAAAAGCATGTTGCATAGAGTGGTTTCGCATCAGGGGCAAATTCCTTGGTTGCATTTCACACAGGAGTAGTTCGTGAGCTGATGTATTCTTGTTTCCACCATGCAATCATAACATCTGGACCGCTTTTGGAGGTGGGGAGGGGTTGATTCTGGAGGATCATCAGGCGGGAGGGATCTTAAGACAAATTTTCAAGGAGGTGTGAAGGCTGGCTTCTTCGCTGAAATTGTCCGATACACAGTTCATGTGACAATTCTTTGAGTGAAACTCTTCTTGGAATTGATTCCCGAGGTGAATAACCAAGACATTGATCCCTCCCAAGTTCAACATAGTATAGAAAACATTCATTGGCCATCAATGTGTAATTCGCTGCACGTTGTATGTGGCACACATTTGTTTAGCAGTTTCACCTCCAGTTTTGTGAGCATTATTATACGTTATGACCTCAGATTTTTTTTTTCTCCAGTACTTTTATCAATGGCTATGGTACCGAGCACAGAAGAAACCATGAGTACGTACTTATTCTTGCATATGACGTAGGTTGCCTTTTTCGTCGTTGAAACCAAACAGGTCGGAATATTGTGGTCTCCCTATAGAATATTGCTATCAAAGAAATACTGAAATAACGATTGAATAATTCATTAAAAAATCAAGAGAGGCGAAGAACCTGACAGGCACAAAATCCCCATTCATAAACGGTAATGGTACCTGACGAAGTATTGACAAGTATTGAAAACCAGTGAAGTGCTTGAATTTACTATCTAAAGTGAAAAATATTGACCTTAGGTTTGTTACGTAATCGGGCGTGGCGAGCCTGTGATCTTAAGACGTGTGACGCCCTTTCTTGGCGGGTTGGAACCACCCCACAAAGTTAGGAAACTAGAGGAAGGTAGGGATCACACTCGGCGCCTTTTTGGAAGAGACAGCTAAAAACTGAATCTTGTGCCTGTCAGATCAGCCGCGCCTGATGCAGGGTTAAAAAAGACTCCCTAGCTGTTATCCCGCACTCCAATGAAGACGAGACATCAACACAAAAACATTTCTGGATAGTGGAGTGGGATGTTCAGATTCCAAATTAGTGATCTGGGATAATGTAGTTGATACCAAGGTTTGGGCTCAGCCGTTTCAAGATAAGTTTTTAAAGGATTTTGCCCATGATAGGCAACAGAGAGATAGGACGGTAGGAGGATGGTAATTTTGGGTTTTAATATTTAGGAACAAGAGACTTACTTGGAATCCACACACAAGACTGAAATGACAAGAAACTGCTCGTAGATTCCGATTGCTACAACATTTACTTGACAAATGCTCTAAACTTTCCATTCACTACAAAAAATTAGTATACACTACAATAATCAGACCAATTTGGACATATGGAATTGAGCTCTGGGGCTCCACCAAACCATCAAATTCTTCCCGCATCCAATCGTTACAATCCAAAATCCTACGTAAAATCCATAATGCTCCTTATTAAGTCACAAATAAACTCATTCACAAAGACCTTAACCTCCCATTCGTTACAGAATTGGCCCAAAACAGATATGCGTCTTTTCATTCCAAACTCCTTAACCATCCTAACTCATTAATTCTTAATCTTTCATCCTTAACAATCCCTGATAATCCTCCGAGGCGTCTGAAAAGCAGATGGCCACGAGACCTTCTAGTTTAAATTAATGTTTGAAGTACCACAAATGGGTGGATCCTTTCCAAGATTTTCTAGTGTATATGAAACATACTACATATTTACCTATTGTATTATTTTGTACAGTAGTAAATTACAATAAATAAACAATAAAAAAAAATATATTTAGGAAGATAAACATTATTGAAATCAGAAATATAAATTTTCTTCGAAGATTCAGCCCTGATAAAGACCTGTAAATTTGGGTGAAACATCGGTAACTAAAACACAGTTTTTTTCTGCTATTTTTTCTTTAATTTTTTTTACTTCCTCAAATGGTGAAAAAAAAAGGAATGAAGTAGGGGTAGGAAATTTTATTTTAGGTAGGGAAAAAATTGCCACGAGTGACTCTCATAGGAACCCTACTATGCACTTTATATGCAATGTTATGGTTATAGCTTCGTGCATGAGAAAGGAAAACGAATATAGAATTTCTCATTTAGTACTTGAGCAATTTATTCAGTCGAGAAATCACTGTAGGTTATGAGAAGGCGTATTGTTGTCATGACATTTGACTGGCAAATGAAAACATAACACTATCTCTGAATATCTTCAAGGACATGCTCATCTCGGACTAAACTACGAACAAGAAGATAAACACTAATGACTAGCATTTCAATAAAGTGACAACATTAGAAGAAGAGGGAGGACAGTGGCTCGATCTGGGAGTGAGCGAGGATATTGCTGAACATTGTCTTCATTTACATCCATATTGCCCCTCTTCTCCCCTCCTGCCTTAGGCAAACCAACATATCTTCCTGTAGTTCTGCTCTTTGAATATTATATGAATTGCTCCGTCTGGAAGACAGCCAATTAATAGAACGTTTTATCTTTCATATTTTCAAGTATTAACAATTTTTTCCCTTGATATAACATTCACTGTACTTAAGAAACATTGGATAATTTTTTTTCTATTATTTATTAAAGGTACACCCGATATGGTCTTACCAGATGATAACATCAACCGGTCGGTGCCAAAATAAAATAGAACGATGATAAACATAAATCAAATTTTAGTTAGTACACTTTTGATTAGATAACTTTTATTGCTGCTACAATGTATAAGCTAGATCGGTAGAGTATGAAATACTTTCTAGCAATAAAACTAATAATCCAACTAATATATAAAAAAAAACATTAATGAAAGAGTTTATGTAGTGATTAATAATGATACGAATTAGATAGAACCGCAGTAATTTTAACTGCAAAGGAACCTGCTCGCCCTTTAAAGGAATGTATTAATAAAAGATGGCAGGCAATGTGGAATGAAAGTCCACCCAGTGAGTTGAAATCTATAAAGAATGATGTGAAGTCCTGGATTACATCAACCCGAAGTAGACGCCGTGAAGAAGTAGTGATCACCCGACTCAGAATAGGACATATACGATTGACACACATACACCTCATAACAGGAGAGGCACCTCCAAAATGTTCGAAACGTAATAGTAATCTGACCGTCAAAAACATTTTTGAAGAATTTCATCACTACAAATCAACTCTGAACCAGTTAGAGATACCAACAAATGTTCCAATGCGTTGAGAAACGACGAATCCGTAATAGAAAGAGATTCATAAGACTTTTTTTTTTTTTAATAATTTATTTATAGTTATTTACAACTGTATACACATATATACAACTAGTAAATTTGCTGTAGGTAACATAGTGACATGATAAAAACATGTGGAGAATCTACCCACTGATAGAACTCCAATAACATTTCTAGAGGAGAAGATCTCGA
>NW_027115598.1:559805-561884 GCF_000696795.3 Halyomorpha halys
TATATAACTAAAGATAAGTCAAAATTTGCGGTTATAGTTTCCCCTACTATTTATGAAGGAAAAAGGATGTGAAACAAATAGGATTTTGAGATACACTCCCAATTTGGTGGATTCAAATACAAGTGCTGAGGCTTCAAATCAAAATCGTTAACAAACTAATCGCAATCGTTCCTATTTTTTCGATATATCGATTTATAATAACTTTGAATATAATAAAGTTATGACGACTGTACTAAGAATAGAATGAGCAGGGAAGTGGAAGGTTGTAGATTTGATTGCATCCAGCACCCTGCTCTCGAAACCTCATCCACCTGAAAGCTATTTTATTACCTCGGTCGGATCTTTATTGATGGAGTCGACATTTTATTGCTTGCCATTAAGGATGCTCTGGATGAGAAATAATTAGCCCTAAGAGAAATAAATAATTAATCTCTGTCCATCAGCGTCCTTAGCAAACATTTAAGTGATTACTATGAATCTCATAATATTTATAACCGTCTTTAGTTTGCGAATAGCTTCATTTATTCTTTTTTGAATAATATCATAAAGCATGGGGATAGTCAGGCCTGCGGTCCAGAGACGTAAAAATAGTTTTCTTCATTAATGGTCAACGTTTCGACCCACAATGCAGGTCTTCATCAGGGCTAAAATATAATGTAAGAAAAGCAAATGTAATAGTATGAATTGAAACAGGTACAAAGATGGAGGAATATATTTAAAAAAAAACTAACATAAAACAATACAGTTAGAAAATTAACAATGAATAAAATAAAGTTTTATTAACTCAAATATCTAGGTGTAATGAACTACTAAAAGATAATATTTATTGCCAAATAGATCTATTTATTAACCAATAGGATAACTTAACTGGCGTAGTAATTCGTTATAAGCTGATAAATTAATAAGTTGTAGTAAATGTTATCCAAAATTTACTAGTTGTATGAGTGATAAAAATTAAAGTAAAAAATTTAGCCTAAGAAATATCATGTTGTGAGAAAAATATTGTACAGATAATCACTCACTCACTCACTGTTAGGCGCTACAGTCTATATGACCTAGGCCTCTGCCACTAATCTTCCTCATGCTTCGCGGTCTCCAGCGAGACTCCTCCAATTTTTGATCCCCATCCCTATCAAATCATCCAGCCACCGAGGCCTGGGTCTGCCCCTTTTCCTTTTTCCTCCTGGTGCACCATTCAGCATCCTTTTAGGCAGTCTGCAGGGCTCCACCCTTTCCACAGCTCCAGTCCCAAGCCTGGATAAAGGGGGAGGGTTGGCGACTCTATAAAAAATGTAAAGTCAAGAACCTGCAGGAAAAGAATGGTACAGATTATAGGTGATAATTATTAGAAATAATACGTAAATTACTATTACAGGATAAATAAATGTTATAATTCAGAAGAAAGCAATGTGGAATAAGTAGAATGTATAATATTACAGGTTAGCGAGGATAATATAACAGGACTACGCACTTAGTTTCACCTATTTTATTATCTTTTTCTGGTGATACTAGGTCGAAAAATATTAGACACGTATCTGAGAGCTCTTGGATTGCCCTATGTGCCCTAGAATTCCAGAAAAAAATATTTTAAATAATTTTAGACAGTCGAGAAAAAAAATATTTTACATAATTTTAGACAGTCGAGAAAAAAAAATATTTTAAATAATTTTAGACAGTCAAGAAAAAACGTATTTTGAATTATTTTAGACAGTAGAGAAAAAAATATTTGAAATAATTTTAGACAGTAGAGAAAAAAATATTTGAAATAATTTTAGACAGTAGAGAAAAAAATATTTTAAATAATTTTAGACAGTCGAGAAAAAAAAATATTTTAAATAATTTAAGACAGTCGAGAAAAAAAAATTTAAAATAATTTTAGGCAGTCGAGAAAAAAATATTTTAAATAATTTTAGACAGTAGAGAAAAAAAAAAAATTTTAGACAGTCAAGAAAAAAAATATTTTAAATAATTTAGACAGTCGAGAAAAAAAAATATTTTAAATAATTTTAGACAGTCAAGAAAAAAAAAATATTTTAAATAATTTTAGAGTCGAGAAAAAAAATATTTTAAATAACTTTA
>NW_027115598.1:561934-565043 GCF_000696795.3 Halyomorpha halys
ATAATTTTAGACAGTCAAGAAAAAAAAAATATTTTAAATAATTTTAGAGTCGAGAAAAAAAATATTTTAAATAACTTTAGACATTCGAGAAAAAAACATTTTAAATAATTTTAGACAGTAGAGAAAAAAAAAATATTTTAACTAATTTAGACATTTTTTTTTATTGTTTTAGTTTGCATATATTTAATGAATATTATGCACCAATAGGTTTCTTCTTTTGGTTGTATACTAAGGATAAAAGATCAAAGGATAAAGTAGATCTTTTTGTTTAAAAAAAAAAAACAAGTCAGATTCGTTTGTAGTATCTTTTGAAACCCATCAAAGGGTATACGATACGAATTTTTATAATATAATATTTAATTACAAATTGTTCGAATATATAAAAATCAATATTTGTTAGTTGGTATTATATGAGCTTTCATACAGTCTATCTTATAATTATAATTGTAATAATTTATTTATTAATTTCTAGAGCAGCCCCCGTACAAACAGAATTATAATTTAAAAACATGATTAAATAATCATTGTATTTTTTTTTTTTACAAAATAGAGAGTTAAAAATCATTTTATATAAACCAATAAAAAACAATATAACTGGATTATCTACATTCCCCAGAGTAAAAAAATATAAAAGAAAAAATATGCACATCCGATTGTGAAGATAGGTATCCTCTCTAAGTTTAAGGTTCTGAGTTAAGCATCTTAAAAGAAGTTTAAGAACCAATCGTGAAGGTACAGACAGAAATTCATATAACTGATTTTTGCTAATATTGCTTAGTTAGAATTAGTATCGGATTTGTTAAAAACTGGAAACAATCCTCTATTACCGTTCCATCACAAGCTGGACAAAGCTTCTCTAAGCAATTGTGATGGAACATTTAGCAAAATGTTTAGGATTTTACGGGAAGGTTATAGGATATTCCGATTTCTTCACTAACAAAAAAAAAGTTATTGACAATTTTTTTAAAATTTTATTTATTGTTAAATATTACAATCTGCCACAACATGTTGGTCAATAAGTGATAGTGATAAATGATTACATTGATACTAAAATAAAATAACGTAAGAATAAACACAAATAAACAAATGAAAAAAATATATATAAATATAAAATAAGTTAAAAAAAAAATACATAGAAAATAAATAAAAGCTCTCTCTAAATATATACAAACGGAAAGATAAAGATAGAATCGAACTATGTTCAAGAAATAATGAATAAATAAAATAGAATAATAATAAAAATAAATAAATAGAATAATCTCCAGTCACATTCACACTCTTATATACAAAATTTACACTATCGACATGAGGATCCCTGAGCCCACTATTAGAGGTAGAACAGAGCTCTTTGAGATCCCAGCGCATCCACGTCACTGGTAGTGAGCCAGTGGAGGCTGATCAAGTACGATAAAGCAGCAAACACTTAACCTGAGATGAGAATCTGACCATTGCCAGAACTCCAATTGTCCATTTTTATTTTACAATACGTCTCCTGGCCTCAGTTTCAACCTTCTAGGAGGGCTGTAGGTAATAATATTGTATAAGTGGAGCATTGACAATATTAAGCAGTTTTGACGCGTATCTCAGATATTCTTCACGATTATTATATGCTAGTCGATTTGTCTCTGAAGAATAAGAAAAAAATATTTTTGATTCTATGAAATGATTTTTTACTAAATAAAAATTAAAAATAATGATGATTTCAGTAAAGTAGGTAAACACGATTGTTTTATGAATAATAAAATCATATTCGTTTATAGCATCCTTTGAAAGGACCCCTTGGGCGATAATAGTTAAGGATATAATAATGGTTAAGGAAATAATGTAATTGTTATAAAAACAAAAAAATCTTATAGGTTGTCTCCTTGAGAATGGCCTGAGGGTCGAAACGCCGGAGAGTTATTTATTTTTTAAAATTTATTTGTTTGTTTATTTATTTATTTTAGTTATTTATTTTTTTTATTATTTATTACCCTTCTCTTTTAGACTTTATTTTCTTATAATACTTA
Source organism: Halyomorpha halys (assembly GCF_000696795.3). NCBI lineage: Eukaryota > Metazoa > Arthropoda > Insecta > Hemiptera > Pentatomidae > Halyomorpha > Halyomorpha halys. The sequence continues at coordinate 563,944 of NW_027115598.1, forward strand.
TACTATTCTATCCCTTATGTTAGTTATTTTCTAATCATTCTATATATCCTTTTATTATCTTGTTTGGTTAGTTGTTATCTTGTTTTATGTTCTTAGCCTTGATGAACGGTTAGAAATGGTGGTCGAAATGCTAATGTTTTTACATATTAGTGTACTTTACTGACCACACCCCAATCATCTTTTCCTCATAAACATTTATTATGATTCTCTGACAATTGAATTGGTTAAGGTGACCTCGAGTGGAAGTTTAATAACTTATATTAAATAATGGAAAACCAACTCAAAGATAAGAGACTTATTGAGAGCCGAGAACCGAGCGAACAGTGCAGTTGTGGTAGTTGAAATTAAAGGCTGGCACGACCTCCCGAAAGTTGCTCTCCTTGGCCCAGTGCCAGGACAGGACAATGTACTCGCCCCTTTATTGCTCCAAAATGTACGTTTTATGGATCCTTAGCTTTTCATTACACACCTTTATTAATTATAGAGGCACTTAGTTTCCATTTTCATTTCACTGCATTGTTAAAACTGCAATGCAGTGGAGTTTTAACCCGAATCAAGGGAGAAAGAAACCTCTCAGTGGTGGGACAGAAAAAATTAGTCATCTGCAGGGATGTACAGTTGTAATGGAAAACTATCGATAGCATGGATAGTATCAATACTAACAACTTTTTTTCGAAAATAAAAGATTATTCGAGTGAATATCAAAATCAAATAGAATATTGTTGGAAGATATACCGGGTGGTGGTCAATGAAGTTATCAAAATAGTAAAAGAAAACTATTTATTGTATACAAACATAATATAATTGACATAACATTAAAAAAAAAAATGTTTAAAATTAATTATATAATTTTTATATAAAAATTAACAATAATTATTGAGCCGAGGCGTGTTTCTTGAATGAAAAACCTTTACCCAGAGTTAAATGTTCCCTGGTTAGGGTTAAATAAAACGGAGGACCTGAAATAAATATAATACACAGAAAAATAATAAAATGATGATGAGAGAGAAATAATAACCTTCGAAGTGTACACAAATTTGAACAAAAAAATGAACTGTTATGTTAAAAAAAATAAAATAATGAAGTGCGGAGTAAAAAAA
>NW_027115598.1:565983-567392 GCF_000696795.3 Halyomorpha halys
TCAATACACAGTTTTTAAACATAACTCAGCTCACAGAGAAACCAAACAAAAAACTAGCTTTTCATCAATGTCCATTCATTAAAAACAACCGACGACAGAACATATGATTTTTCTCTCCCTCTCTGCCCGATACCTCCCGCGCATGCGCTGCCATCGCCAATTCTTCTGTCTCGTCTATTACAAAATAAAAAATTACTTATAGTTAAAAAAAATAAACACAAACTTATAACTAACAAAATTTAAAATCACTTGGAGAGTAGATAGAAAAATTAACCTAAAAGAAATGAAAGTTTTAGGCTTTAACAATAGTAATAGAAGGAATCATAAAGCTTTGATGAACTAGAAACTTATTACTAATACATACTACCAGATTTGATAAAGTTCTAACTACAAATCTAGACTAATAAATTGTAGAAGAATAATATAAGATAAAACGGATAGGTGAAGTAAATATGGCATAGGTGAGGTATAAGTAATATGTAAAAAGGGTTATATTAAGAAAATTAATAAAAATAACCAATAAACCTAGGGGGTAGTAACTGTTTGATTGAATAAGAGATGACGAATGAGGTTAGAAGTGTCAGGTCGAAAATTTCCCCACTTTCCCTTAGAAAGGGATTTTTTATAACATATAGATAGGTAAACTGAGGTATTTTTATTTACTTTATAAACATACATTTTTTTAAAAATGTTTTTCAATTTAATGTATTTTCAATTCTGTAATATTTGTATCTTTTTTTTTCATATAGTTCTGACGAAACCCTGCAAACTGGGGTGAAACGTTGGTTAACAATTAATAGTTTTATTTTACTATTGTGTTATCTTCATTGACTTATCCTCATTTAATCTACTGCATACGGTCAACTATCTTCTTCCAGTATCAATCAAAAATAACACAGTTTTTTTCTTTCCTTTTTTTTAAAATAATTTATTTATTGATTATATGGATTTAGTGAATGACACAATTTCTTCCTTATTAAACTATAATAGTTTATTTCATATCATACAGCAACGTTTCGGGAGATTTCCCCCATCTTCAGGCTGCTAAAAAACAAATTCAACAAAACCATAAACATGTGCTTATAACAACATTAATATATCATTTAAAATCAAAGAACTATTTATAATTTATTTACTTGATAACAAAAACCTATATATGATATATAATTTTCTCCTATTTGTCTTATTTGCTAATATATTATAATATTAATGTCATTATTGAGTAAAAACTTTCTATTAGTCATACATTGTAGGAGAATAATTACCTTTCTGAAGGTTATCTTCCAATGTGATAACAACCATATAGACTATAAAATAATTTTGTCCTACCTCCTTTATCACAAAGATGAACATTAAAAGCTAAAATTAACAATTTTTCAAAAACCATTTCTATTCTATTTATTATATAA
>NW_027115598.1:567884-572650 GCF_000696795.3 Halyomorpha halys
TGTAAGTGATATTATGACATGATAAAAACATGTGGAGAATCTACCCATTGATAGAACTCCAAAACCATTTCTAAAGGAGAAGATCTCGAGGCCATCTTCTTTTTAGATGTCTAGAAGGATTATTAGGTAATGAAAGAGAAGCCCGGCTAGAAACGAGTTGGCTTGGGTGGTTGGGAAATTGGAAGGAACGGTATCTGGTTCTGGCCAAATCGGCAACATAGGGGACATTGAGGTCCTGATGGATGATTTTACGAAGGGTTTTGGACCGTAAGGATTGGATTCGAGAGGAATTAGATGGATTAGTGGAGTCCCATAGCTCAAAAACAGTTTTTAAAAATTAATGTTTTCAACATTATTCAGACGTTTGATGTCTCGTCTGCATTGGAGCGCGGAATATACTGAGCGGGAGTCTTTCTTGGTATAGAACAGGTCTTTGATCGAGTCTGGTACCCGAGACTGCTACACAAGATCCTGAAATTCCTACCCTTTCATACTTCCTCATTATCCGTTCCTTTCTCTCTGATAGATTATTTAAAGTTAATCAAAATAGAGCAGTCTTACAGGATACTGTGATAATACATACTATAATGATAGAACATTTTTTTTATGAAAGTCCAATACTTTTTTTTTTATGCTAGTCATTTGAGATAATAGTGAGTGTGATGGATAACAATTCAAAATGTACATGATATAAGCAGTAGCAAACTACCTCCTCCACGCGTGATTCAAAATTTGATTATTAGATAAAAAAAATTAGAATCTGTACCAATACAAACCATGAAGAGTCAGGGTAAGGCAAGGGTACTTTATAAAGAAGTACTGTTACTAAACCAACGTTTGTGCAAGGAGGTGATTTAGTCAGAATCACGCTCGACTGCCAGATTTTTATCCAATTAAGGGTACCCAATTTTAGAGGCTGGGTGGACTCCAGAACCCATAGGAGTTGATCAAGGGTACAGTAAATCAGGAAACAATTTTCTACCCAGCCGAACTCGGGTTCTTGGAGTTAATAGCCACGCGTTTTGCCTTGTGATCACCGCGTTCCGAATTATTAGATGAGAAGATCCTTTTTTTTTATTTTTTTTTTTGTTCTTAAGAAAGAAAATTAGTTAGAAAAAGCAAGAGACTTTCCATTGCAGTTCCTTTATCTCCTGCACAAAATATAAAACAGTCATGATTTATCGGTTTGTATTTACCCCTGAATTCCTTTCAAGGAAGTTAAATACAAAATTATACAATATTTTTTTGAGTTTAACATATAATGTGATGATTGGAAGATGTACTATAATATTGTATTATAATAGCGGTATTTCTTGACACTTTTCGTGTCACTAACATGCCACACTAAGTGCTGCTTGCCGCTGACAGCTTTCGATGACCTTCCATCTCGCCTTGGGTTATCTTCGAGGGAATATCGTTCTGTGACTGCGGAGGAGTTGTAATATTCCACACAATACATTGCTATTCCTATTCAATTTGAAGCCATACATGAGAACCGTTCCATTTCTATAAGAATATGTCTTCAAGTTCTATTTTGATCTGTTTTTCATATCAGGTAGACGTTGATAGAATTTATATAAAATTTTTTTTAAAAAATCCTGTATAACACAATGTTTATTATTTAAATGGATTGTGATATTTCTTGATCGATTTCAAAGATTTATTACTGAAGAAAGATCGAAATAGGTCTGCAAAAATCTATCCTAATAACAATTAATTAATGATATATAATTTGGGCGATTTTTTATATTTATATGCAAAGAAAATTTCTTTTGGAAGATCGTTGATTGAAGATGATCCTGGTACGGTCAAAAGAGCTAAAAACTATTATTGTGAACCAACTTTGTTTTTTTTTCTTTAAATTCTTTTCTCTGTTTTACATTTCTGAACCCTTTACTCCTGTCCTACAGTATCCTTTCTAAATACTCCACTAACGCCTGTTGAACAGATACGATACTTAGGACTCCATCTAGACAAGAGACTTACTTGGAACCTACTTACAAGACTGAAACTACAAAAAACTGCTCGTAGATTCCAATTGCTACAACACTTACTAGACAAACGCTCTAAACTTCACTACAAAAAATTAGTATACACAACGATGATCAGACCGATTTGGACATATGGAATTGAGCTATGCGTCTTTGCATTCCAAACTCCTTACCCATTCTAACCCATTAATTCTTAATCTTTCATCCTTAACAATCCCTGATAATCCTCTGAGGCGTCTTAAAATAAGATGGCCACGGTACCTTCTAATTTAAATTAATGCTTGAAGTACCACCAATGGGTGTTTCCTTCCCAAGATTTTCAAGTGTATATGAAACATAAATCATATTTACTTATTGTATTTATTAATTGTACAGTTGTAAATCACATTAAATAAATTTAAAAAAATTCAGAACATAACTTACCTATTATCCTCCCTAATCTTTTATTCTGTTTTCTTATATTTATCTCATATTTCCCTTTATCCTAACATCCACTATCCCATATTAAGTGTTATTTTATTACATAACTTTACAATTCATGTTTTTTCTTTTATATTCATCTGATACTTCCATCTTACACTTAAATTTATTACTTTATAATTGATGTTTTTATTATAGTAATTTACTACACATTTGTGCCTCCATTCAATTTCGTATATTTTCTTTCTTCAATATATTTATTCAATGTATTTATTGTATCTATTATTTTAATTATATTGTATTTTTCTATTTTATCTATATATATGTGTATATAATTTCTCTCCCCCCCCCCATTATTTACATCTTCCACATAGATATTACATCCCCTTACGCTGTTAATACCTTCAATTTCCTTTATCTCATTCTTGCCCTTCTCGTCATTCAGAAAGGTGGGTTTATAGCTATATTTAGGTGCTTTTATAGCTGGTAAAAACCTTATCCGATTTATAAAACTCTTACCGACTTCCCTGCATATCAGACCTCAAATATGGAAATGAAAATAAATGAAAAATTGTTATTTTTCTGGGACTAGCTCCCTTTAGAGCAATTACAAAGACAATTTCAATATTATAATAATATTTACTGGCCATAAAAAAGTGTGACCACACTTAATTATAACTTATATAGAGAGAGAAAAATAGATTAATTAAAACTCTAACTGATTAAGTAAAAATAAAATAAAAAGTTAATTAAAAAATATCTGAAATATTATAATAATGGGTCAGATTAGTGAAGCAGTAGTGAAATATAAGGGATTTAAACGAGGGAAGGGTTGAGAAGGGTACAAGACGTATGTTAGAGGGAACGGAGTTCCAGAGATATGAAATGTAAAAAACGATTTATCAAACGCAGCAGTTCGGTGAGGTGGAGGGTAGGTGTCAGATAAACGGGGACAGATAGTACGGGATTGGACAGAGAATTTGAATTGCAGGTTTTCTAGGATATAGGAGGGGCGTTGATTACTAATTACTTGGAATAGAAAGGAAGCTAGGGAATACTGGCATCGGAAGGATGGATAGAGCCACTTCAGCTCGGCGTAATACTGGGTTATGTGCGTATCTCTGCTGATCCCGAAAATAAATCGTACTGCACAATTCATAAGACGCAAATCATCTTTTAAGTTTAGATTCGAAATTAATGAAGAGTCCATAGTCAATAAGTTTTACTTATCTGTGTGTCGTTACTGACCGCACCCTGGCAGATCAACTATAAACACCACATTTGAATGCATTTCTTTTATTCACAATACCTACGTAACAAAATTGTAGTTTTGTGTTTTTGTTTCAAACCTATTTTTTAAAACACATACTTATTTGCAAAAATATATACCAATTTTTTGCATAAATATATTTCAAAGCATACAATTCAGCCAAATATCTCATACAGCTAAAAACAGGTTTTATTCAGAATTGTATAATCGAGCCAGACTTGCATAAAGAAAAAGGAGTGAATTTTTTCATTATTTTAAATTTTTAAAAGATAAAAAAAATCCTAAGATTAAAAAGAAAACAGATAATGAAGGCCAAAGAGGGCCAAAGGGGATATTTACCTCCTTTCTTACTCTGTCTGTAAAAAGCTTAATTTTAAAATTCACTTTTTTTTTGTTTTAATATTGGCCGTTGAGGGAATATTCAAATAGCCAATATAAGGTTTTGAAATAATAAAATCCTTTCTGTAATATTGGAACAACAAAATTAATTTATTATTGCTACCAGAGAGAATATACCGCTACAAACCGCTCCTTCAAGACCTGGATTCGAATCCAGTCTTTTTTACAAAGTTTTGTTTATCTTAATGGGCATAAATGAGTTGCTCACTATGAAAATAAAATAAAAATGATGTATCTGTTTATGTATATGTATATATCTAACATATAAATGTATAAATATACTAATAAATCGATACATACATATGTACGCCAATAATAATAATAATTTAAGGGTTTTAAATTTCGTGTATTACATAAATTAAAATATACATGTATACAAAATAATTATTTTTATTTAACAAATTACTGCCTGTGATCTCTCTTTTTTCTTTTAATTACTTCGAGTTTCTCACTATGAAAATAAAATAAAAATGAAGTATCTGTTAATGTATATATATGTATATATCTAACATAAATATGTACAAATACACTAATAAATCAATACATACATATGTACACCAGTAATAATAATAATTTAAGGATTTTAAGTTTCGTGTATTACATAAATTAAAATATACATGTATACAAAATAATTATTTTTATTTAACAAATTACTGCCTGTGATCTCCCTTTTTTTCTTTTAATTA
>NW_027115598.1:573262-580602 GCF_000696795.3 Halyomorpha halys
AATATTCACATATTATCATAATAATGATATTTATTTATTATCATAATAATAATATTTTATATCTTTAATTTCCTGCTGCAAATTACGTTTATTTCAATGTTAATTGTTTGCTATGAATTAGTTCAGTGTTGAGTTAAATTTAAAACGTTTTAACATGCTAATGGTTTTATTATTAATATACACAACTTTGATCTATTTAATTCTCAACTTTTATTCTTTAATAACTCTCCAACATTTCGGCCCTCAGTCCATTCTCAAGGATACAACCTATAATTTTTGTTTTGTTTTTATAACAATTACATTATTTCCTTAACTACATACTGATTTCATTGGCCATACCTTCAATATTGATGTCATTGTTTTAATTGCAATTTGCAGGCTAATTGCCCATGTCACATCTTTAAAATAAATTAAATATTAAAATAACATCATAAAAACTTTATAAAATTTTTGTTTAAAAATTGATTTCTTACATTACTTTTTTTATTATATCTTAAGTTTAAAAATCCTTTTATACAAACAAAACTTCTCCTTTTTCACTTATATTTATCACTTAAAACAGAACCTACCTTCAACAGGTTAGGACTGTGATAGAATGATCACATAAAAAATAACTTTTTTATAATTAATATAGTTTAATTAACATTATATTTTAATTATTTTGCTTATTAACTTAAAAACTTTTTTTAATAAATTCCATAATTAATATATTCTTATTATAGTTGTATTCTTTTATCACACATTTACTCCCTCTCTATTTTATTTTTTCTCATATTTACTTATCTATACATGCTTTTATAAGTGTATATATATATTACATATACATCTGTACAATTTGAGTATTTGAACAATTTATACATTTACCAACTTTTTTTATAATAATTACATATTTATCTTGTTCAAAATTTCAGGATAATATTGGTTTAGTCCCTTAGCTGGTTATAACATGGAAATATTGGATTGTGAGTAGCTCAATTTAAAATCCATTTTATATTTTAAATGCAGAGGTACTCCTAGCGTATCTTTCTAGGCAACTATTAAAAAATTGCTGTAACATTTATTTTTTTTTTTGAGGGGGGAAGTTATTGTGATCTGTTTACGTTGAGCTTGTTCACAAATTCAAATTACGGTTTATTTTTATTTTCTATAGTTTTCAAATTGCAATACTCTATTACAAATAAGGTTTCTGGTCAAACTTACTTTATATTTTTTTTGCATAGAATATTCCATGTTATAAAACGGAATTCCGTCTGTGATTGAACTTTCTAATAATTTTAAACTTTGTGAATCTCTAAATTTCCATTTCTTAAATAAAAATTCCTATTATTAATTGAAACAGCCTGATTTTTAAATTTTTGAATCCCTTACAGCCTAGTAAGACCACTTTGGGGATGCTCTGGAAATAATAATTTAAAAAAACGACACGAACTATGATAAACTAACTTATCAAAACCACGGTAAACATAATTGCTTAGAGCTCAGCTAATCTCTTGCGTGACACCATTCTCCATTTAGCAAACATAATAATATACTCTCAACCACGATAAATTTTTTAACATGCTAATAGAAGGAAATATTACATTATTTAACACAATTTTTTTCCATTAAACATGTTAAAATCAAGATCATGAGTGCCAAATTCTGTTATGCCTCTATTAATATTGTCTGAAATTGTATCACAGAATTAATACTGAAAAATTAAATTTATGTGATAATTTCATTTTTTTAAATTATTTATTTATTTTTTCAGAAACATTTTGTTAATGCTGCGATGATTTCATAGTTTTAATTGAAGAAATAAAATTGTGTACTTTTAATGTGGGAATTCTCGCAGCATCCTCAAATTGCATCGTATATGTAATACAGAAGTGTTGATCACTATTCAGCAATCGGGAGTCAAAGTTTTGAACAAAATGATTTTTAGAATAACGAAACTTTCATGGTAAAACTTTTTCGGTCCGAATATTTCACGTAATACTTTATAATAGCCTGAAAAACGTTTTTAAATTGTTGGATACGGAGTTGAGCTTTGGGGCTCCACTAAACCTTCGAATTCCTCTCGTAACCAATCTTTACAATCCAAAATCCTTCGTAAAATCCTCAATGCTCCTTATTTTGTTACTGATAAAACCATCTATAAAGACCTAATGTTCCTTAACCGATCTAGCCCGAACCCGATATTATTCCTTCCATAATAAACTCCCTAACCACCCAAACCCACTAGTTTCTAACCTTGCTTCCTCTTCCATTCCTGGCGATCCTCCGAGGCGCCTGAAAAGATGGCCTCGTGACCTTATATTGTAAACTGTTTTTAGAGTTCTACTATTGGGTAGTTTCTCTACATGCTGTATCATATCATTATGTCATAATGATCAAATTTACTTGTTTTATTTTTTATACAGTTGTAAATATCAATAAATAAATAAATAAATAAAAAATTGTTGGACGTGAGGGAAAAATGTATATTTAAGATTGTTCTTGAAGATGGCCGAAACGTTGGGCATTTAAAGAAGTAATAAAGTGTTTTGAGACTCAATAGAATTTTTTTTATTTAAAGAATATTACATTGTTTTACGAATGAGCATGATAACGCTTATTATTTCGAATGAATTAAAGATAAGAAAGAGATCTAATGCGAGAACTCTGGTATTAAAGGTCCCTTTTACGACTCGAATTTCTGTCGAGGTCTTGCTGCTTTTGGAGCTTTTCTCTAAAGGAGCGTATCGCTTATTGCTGTACTTGCTACGTGAGGATGGATTTTATGCCCCACCTTATCCTTTATATAGAACCTAAAACCTCCCTCATGAACATGAGACTGCCCAGTAGGAGAGGGATATAGATGACCACAGGAGCATCAAAACCCCAATGGGGGAGGCTCCCAGACCTAGCCCCCCCCCCAGGCAAATATCCCCATCTCTTTGATCTGGCCTATTTGCAGCCTCTGTTTGCTCCCACTTTATTGGCTTTGCCATCTTTATCGCCCGCTTTTAGAGGGAAAATATATTTCCAGTAAGGATTATTTGTAGTTTGTCGAATATTCTCGGGGGCAGTGTCCTGTTCATTGTATTTATAAAAGCTATCAGAAATCGATTTTAAAAAGATAATAAAACCTTCACTCGTGGTGTCAGGAATCATTCTAAAATAAACCGAGCACAGAAATTTCTTCGTATATTGAGAATTATACACTTTCGTTTTCAAGTTTTTTATTTTTTTTTTTAAATACCTTTTATTTATTGATAAATATTCCAATCTGCCACACAGTTATGGACAATAGGCAATAGTGATGAATGAAAAAAAATAAATCAATGAAAAAAAACTATCTTAAAATATATACAAACAGAAGGATAAAACAAATGAACATAATGAAACAATATGTATGAAAAAAATAAATATATAAAATAACGTAATGATAAAATAATATAATATCTTGTCAGATTTACACTCTTATATACAATATTTACAAAATCGACCTGAGGATCTCTGAGCCCAATATCCTCCACGTGTGGGGGTAGAGCAGAGCTCAAAAGATCCCAGTGGAGGCTGAGCAAGTGCGCAAAAGCCGCTAACACTCAACTTGAGTGGTGAATCTTACCATTGCCAGAACTCCAATTGTCCGTTTTTATTTTACAATAAGTCTCTTGGCCACTGCCGTTTCGACCTTCTAGGTGGCCTATAAGGATGGGTGGAATTAGATAAGGTTTGAACCAAACAATTAGGATGGTTGGAAAGGTTTATATGAAATTTTGAGAACTTGGTTGGAATGAGATCAAGGACAAAAGGGATACGTAGTTCATGGTGTAGTGTTCTGTTGGAAACGTAATAGGGTGCGTTAACTATAGTTATAGGATTTTGAATTGGAAGGATTGGATACGTTTGATGTTCAACAACCCACTAGTTTCTAACCTTGCTTCCTCTTCCATTCCTGGCAATCCTCCGAGGCGCCTGAAAATAAGATGGCCCCGTGACCTTATATTGTAAACTGTTTTTAGAGTTCTACTACTGGGTAGTTTCTCTACATCCTGTAGCATATCATTATTTCGTTATGATCAAATTTACTTGTTGTATTTTTTATACAGTTGTAAATATCAATAAATAAATTAAAAAAAAAAACAAAAAAAAAGATGTTCGACAGTTTAGCTGTTCCCTAAAGATCAAATCCGTAGGTCTTTATTTTGTACTAAAAACAGACTATTGTAATACATGTTATAATATTATTGTAATACATGTTATACTATTATTGTAATACATGTTATAAAATTATATAGAACGTATACTATAGTCGAATCTTTGTCTCCAATAAACTTTCGAATTCGTGAAGTTTCTTCACACTGTTCCCTGTAGTCATGGGAATATTTAAAGATACTAAATCCCGGAATTATTCAGTAGAAAAACGTTTAGAATAAAATTAAATGTTTTTTGGTACGTAAATGAGAAAGTAAACGTTCTTTTCATGGTTATTATGTACCAATTATTCTGAAACAATACGAAAAAAATATTACTGATTCCATTACATTAATTATATTTACAAAAATTATAAAACCATGATGTGGCTCAGTTTGGACTGCTAACTTTGGTGTAAATTGGTTGAGTAATGTTGAAGTTATTTCTATTTGTTTATAATTTAATGCTATAAACTAAATGGATATTATAAGCAATTGATTAAATAATCTGATGAGTAAATAGGTAAATAGGTTAATTTATATCAAACTTTTAATTGTATTTAATTAATCTATCTACATCCATTAATCTAGCAATCGCGGAGCATTGCATAGGTCTGCTAGTCATGCAAATTATTGACCGTAAGTGCATTAGAAGATGATCCGGGTTGAAGGTCAAGACAAATAAAAAATTATTAATAGCCTACGTTTCGATCTAAATAGCAGATCTTCATCAGGGCTAAAATTAAACGGTACAGAGTAAGTGAATCTACTGTTAGGGTATAGAAGTAACATATATTAAGGTGGAGGTATAAAGAAGCATAAAAATAAAAATATAGAAAAAGTTACAGATTAAAACCAAGATGTATCACTACTCTAAAAGTATAATGACACAATTGAAAAAATTGAAATTATATAAGACAAGCAAAAGAAAAATAATTAGCAAAATATTAAAATATCTGCCTATAACTCCCCGATGAAGACCTGAAAATTAGGTCGAAATATCGGCAAGAATAAATAATTCTTTTGTTTATTCGTGTTTTTTCTGCTGACATCCCCGATCATCATCTCTCAAAAATAATACCAATTTGTTCTAATGTAACGGCCCATAGATTCTGTCTTGTTCTTCGATGGTTGTAGTTTATAGATATTGTGGGTAACTATTACAACTTTTAAGGTATTTCAATACGTAAAATAATAAATAATATTCTCACTGTAACCAATACTATGAAAATACGCCATTGATAAAATATATCATAAAGTTTACATTTCTGGTGACACTGTACGTAAAAAAAATTAAATCGTTATAAAAAACTTATTTGAAAACCACAGTAAATTCATCACATGGCATTGCTGAATAGTGGATTGAGATGTTTGGAATCCAAATTGGTGATAATATTAAAAAAATAAATTAAATGGCCTCTTGCAGCTTCTGCATATAATGTTTGTCCAATAAAATCACTTTTATATTTAAAATAATGTTAGCAAAGGACAATTTTCTTTGCAAAATGGTTCTTGAAATAACCAATTATAGAAATTAATTAAAAAAATGATAAATTCTAAAATCGAAGAATTTACAACTTAATTCATTTTTTTTTTCAAACCTCTTTATTTTTTATATGGTTACAGAATACATAATAATATAATGCAATACATGATGCATATACAATTTACATTATATCTTCGTTTGCCGTATGGCATTATAAGATGAGCAAACATGGTCCGCTAAAGGCGGTTATACATTGGTGGCATGATAGCTGGGGGGCTTACAAGAAATGGGGACGGGCCATTCCGGCTGGTGAAACTTAATTCATCAAATGATTCGTTATTTTCATATCGGTTATTTTTACCTAGCATTAAATAATAACGGGAGAGAAAATTAATTGGAAGATATTCGCTAACTCATTTCTTTCGTTCGTTTTATCAAAATTTGTTCTGTTAATAGTTCTTATGAATTTTTTTAAGTCAATGGAATACTACCAACACAAATCGCCGGTCCGCTGGTAGGAGATGGCGGCCAAACAGCCCATACGGCCAGTTGCACCGGTAAAGTTTAAACTACAATTTCTTAAATCTCAGTTAAAATTAATCATTATCCGTTGCATCCGAAAAGTTAACTCTCAAAACTGACGGTAAACTTTACTAGCCAATGTTAGCTGGTTAAACTACGATTTAAGTAGGTAACCATACAAGGAACCTTCCATAGTTTCAGTTGAATCTGTGATCTAGCGAAGGTGAATTGTATTATTCCGTATCTTTCACATTATTTTTACAGTGGCCAGATGAAGAATTTTTTAGCGATTTAGACAGACAAAAGTGTCATTTAATAAATTTGGAATTTGATTGGACCCACAAATTCCAAGATTAGTGATAAGAATTGTGGATTTTGGCAGTAACTATTGACCAGAAACAGGTCGCTAAGTTTTATTAAAATCTTAGCCTCTCTGTACACAGAGCTATTGGAAAGGAACTAAAAAAGTCGGTAACTCCAATTAGTAACCAGTTACAGACCTATTGGTTACCTAAATCAACACTCACCAGCAATCAAAATCTCTAGTTCGAAACGTGTCGCCATGGATATCGAGCGTGAAAAGTCTTCAGAAGAAATGATGATGAAATTATTTATTATTTTCTCAGATGGAGGAGAAGTATAGTCAGAAGGCTTTGGGTACACCAATAACTCGAAAATAATGTTAAGAAGCGGTTTTTAGTTGCTGCTAAAAATGTTTGACTACAATCCTGACTTTTTCCTGTGCCTTCTAGGTTTAATACTTTATAAAAAATAATAATAATAAAATTATATAAAAAAGGAATTTTTCAATCCTTCTCGCCTGCAAAAGGTTGGCCTATTGGTGACTTATCTTCAAGAAATTAGAAACTGTAATCACTCGGCAACCTGATATGCGAGGCATCAATGGGTTTCTGGTTACTAACGGGTTTCTCTAAATCTCACCCGAGTCTATAACCAGTCTATCGTCCTATTTTATTACACAATTCAGTTCCTTTTCAGCACCTCCGTGTGTATACCACCTTAAATATTAAAATGCAAAATATAAAATACTTGTATGTCTTCTAAAATGAACAAAAGTTGAAAAGAAAGAAATCCAAATAAATTTTTTTTAAATTATTTATTTAATGTAATTTACAACTGTACAAAATAATACAATAGGTAAATATGTAGTA
>NW_027115598.1:581987-583449 GCF_000696795.3 Halyomorpha halys
GGATGAAAGATTAAGAATTAATGGGTTAGGATGGTTAAGGAGTTTGGAATGAAAAGAGGCTTATCTGTTTTGGGTCAAATCTATTTGTGACGTAATAAGGAGCATCAAGGATTTTGAATTGTAAGGATTGGATGCGGGAAGAATTTGATGGTTTGGTAGAGCCCCAGAGCTCAATTCCATATGTCCAAATTGGTCTGATTATTGTAGTGTATACTAACTTTTTGTAGAGAATGGGAAGCTTAGAGCGTTTGTCAAGTAAGTGTTGTAGCCATCGGAATCTATGAGCAGTTTCTTGTCATTTCAGTCTTGTGTGTGGATTCCAAGTAAGTCTCTTGTCAAGATGGAATCCTAAGTATCGAATCTGTTCAACAGGAATTAGTGGTTTATAAAAATAAACGTAATTAAGTTCAATACCATTACTATTGTACTACGAGATTAATTACTAAACATTATTAACGTTAACACACTCAATCATCAACTGCTTATAATAAATCACATAAATCATTTATAAAAAGTTTCTAAGTCTAAAATTATGGTATATTTAAAAATATAATTGTTGTATAACCAAAACATAAAAAAATGTAAAACCCACAATTTGAAACGTAAAGGCATAAAAAAAATTAAAACACAGAGCGAACGTTTAAAAGGACGTATTAAACTGGATGGAAGTCTTTTCGCTTGGGAAGATACTTTGTGGCAGTGAACAGATGCAGAGAAGAAATTTGCTGTATTATTTTCAAAGCAGTAGAAAATTCTTAAACTGTTCTGTAAAATTCTTTTATATTCATCATTAAAATTCATCCGATATCAGTAGTTTAAATGATAAAAATCGTATTCATCAGATATTATTAACATAACGACTTCATGTAGGCCTTGAAACCATTATATATATTTAATAAATTTCGAACTACATTTACTTAATTAATGATATCATATCATAATTTCAAACTAACATTTACTATTATTACTAACATTTTAAAAAATTAAGAAAAAATATTATTGTTCATTTTTTTAACTAAAAAATAACTGTAAGTGTTAAAAATCTCGGGAATTTAGTGTGAAACAAAATATTACCTCTTTGTCGAAAAATCGAAACATCTTTAGAAACTGAAATTACAGGCCATAGGTGGGATATTACAGCACCGTTTTCGTCAAATTCGATCAACTTATTGTACTTTACTGTACCAGTTATTTAATTAATTCATTTTTATATAAACTTTCTCACATTTTAAATCGTTTTTACCCCTACCTTAGTTTGCTTTTATTTATTTTATTTTAGGGTATCTATGCATTTACTTTGTTGCATCAGTTTAGTTGTTTGTATCATTTTCAGTGTTGACGAAGATCTGTAAAGTTGGGCTAAACGTCAGCTCACAGGAAATAGTTTAATTAATATTCGAGTTCTATGACCGCACATTTTTCTTATGTATGTTATACATGGTCAATAAATGACCTTCCAATA
>NW_027115598.1:583534-590505 GCF_000696795.3 Halyomorpha halys
ACTTTTCACATTGTTTATAGATAAATACATGAAGTAACGAAATTAAGGGCAGAATGGTAGCAGGAACCAGATGTTTCTGTGCCCTGCAAAAAATTCTCCGATACAAAAGTCTTTCCAGGAAAGCAAAGCTTTTGTTATACAACACAATAATTAGGCCAGTGGTATTGTACGGCAGTGAGACGTGGACTCTAACCAAGAAGAACAGAAGAGCTCAACTGGTTTGGGAGAGAAGAGTCCTGAGAAAGATCTGTGGAGCCTTTAAAGAGGAGCACAGGTGGAGAATCAGAAACAATGGCGAACAAAAAGAATTGCATGGAGAGCCTGATATCCTCTGTACTCCTAAGAAGAGCAGGCTAAGATGGTTGGGACATGTGGAAAGGATGGAGTCCTACAGGCTGCCTAAAAGGTGCACCAGGAGGAAAAAGGAAAAGGGGCAGACCCAGGCGTCGGTGGCTGGATTATTTGGAAGATGATTTGAGAGGGATGGGAATCGAAAATTGAATAGTACAAGAGCCCAAGAGGAGAAAAAAAGGCAGTTATCTCACCCCAATGTTTGATTACTTTAATGAAAACTATGTATAATTACTAGCCAATATTGATGAGTCTGCCTAATATAGGTTGGATAAATAAAAAACGGCGGCTGTTTCAAAGCGATAAAAAAAAAAATAATTTTTCATTCAAATCTCTATATCTTAAAAAGCAGGAACAATATAAGAAAACTTAAGAGTACGTCATTTGAAGAATAGTAAATTTGCTAAAATATGAGCTCTAATTGAGTTATATACGTTAAATATTTTTCGAGATATAGTTTTTTTAAATAGCAACGTTTCAAAAAAATGTTGTATCGGACGTACTGAAAGATCAATAGTGAATTTATAATGAGGTGTAGTGAGTGAATTTATTTTGAAAAATTTATATCTCAAAAACCATTTGACGTACACGTATGTCCATTAGCACTCAAATAAAAGCTAGTTTAATGAGCTTTAAAGTAGTTTATGATGTTTATCTTCGTAGGAGTAATAGTTTACATGAAATTCGCTAAAATAAATTGATTTATAGTTTTACGGACAAATTTTCATTTGCCAAATTTGTATTCATATGTGAAAATCATAAAAACTACTACCCCTACGAAGATAAGTGTCATAACCTACTTTATAGAAAGTTAAATTTCCTTTATTTTGAGTGTTGGCAGACATATGTGCGTCTTATGAATCTAGAGATATATTTTTTCAAAAATTCAACATTTTATACAAACAACTAGAAATTAACATTTTGTGAGTTTATTTTGTCAAATATCATAAAAACTACTACTGCTACAAAGATAAACATAATTAACTATTTTGTAGTAAATTTAACTAGCTATAATTTGAGCGCTGGCAGACATCTGTACACAGTTTTACATGATAAAACACTCTTCCTTGATTCAACTGTTTATATCATTACTAAATAATACCAACGTTTCGGGGTAGTCACCCCATCTTCAGGTCTTTAAAACAAATTCTCAAATTCTTCCTATGCATATAACAATTATAATATATTACTATTTCTTATTAAAATTTATTTTTTAAATAATTAACTGATTAAACATCTGTCTATAATTATATTGTGCTTTTTCCTTATTAATGTTGTATAGCTAATAATAACATATTGTTGTCTCAAATATAAAATTTCTTTATATAATTATAAAAACAGACACATTCTAAATAAGGAGATATAACTACCTTCCTGAAATAGGTTATCTTTATCATTAATAATATATAGATTCAAGCCAAGTCAACATTCTTATAGTCTAATAACAATTTTAAACATTTGTTTTCTAAATACTCTATATTAATAACACATTACAGTATTAAATTATTCTACTCTCTAGGACTATTATACAACCATAAATTGCTAATTTATTTACTATATATATAAGCAAATAAATTAGCAATTTAAGGTTGTATAATAGTCCTAGAGAGTAGAATAATTTAATACTGTAATGGGTTATTAATATAGAGTATTTAGAAAACAAATGTTTAAAATTGTTATTAGACTACAAGAATGTTGACTTGGCTTGAATCAATATACATAAAGTTTTGGTATCTGTTAAATATTGATAGCTTTGTATGTTTGTTTTTTTTGTGATATACACTGCTTCTGTTATTTTTTTTAATTTCTACTGTGATTAACGTGTCTAAAATTTCTGGATTTTTAAAATCAAATTCATGTTTATATTTTATGCTATGTTGTGCCATTGCTATTGTGTTGATGTTGTTTACATTTTTACAGTTATTCTTATGCTGCTTACCTCTAGTATCTAATTTTTTTGAAGTCTCTCCAATATAAACAACTTCAAAATTCTGGCAATTAATTTTTTAAATAACATTTAGTTTATTTTATATTTGTGACAATAATATGTTGTTATTAGCAATACAAGATTAATAAGGAGAAAGCACTATGTAATTATAGATAGATCTTTAATCAGGTAATTGTTTAAAAAAAATGTTTTAATATGAAATTATGATATATTGTAATTGTATGTATGTATTTGAGTATTTGTTTTGGAGACTTGAAACTTTGTTATCGTTTATTAATAATATAATATAAATTGCTGAAACAAGGAAGAGTGTTTTTTTCAATCAGAAGTTCTAATTAGATTTGAAACTCTTCCAGTTGAAGATATTTAAGTTTTTATATATATTTTTATAGGGAAACACAATGACTCTCCCAGACACAAAAGAAAGGTTACACAATATCGCTTTCTTTCCCGGCATTCGATTCAAAATAGATTTAGCACGAGACAGCTATTTGGACTGAAACACATATCCTGGAGCAGACAGTATCAGCCGTCGGATCAGATATCGAGATTGCTCTGACATATCGAGATCCCAGGCTAGGTCGATATACAGCTTTGCCTGCCTCATAACGGTGACCGCTACCCGCTCACGCTGACCACTCCACAACCCCAGTTACCGGCCCAACTACCTGCGAACGAATTCCAGGTATGGAATGTTAAATTGTTTTAACTCTGAGCCATTGATCGTTACATAGACACTCATGTACTATTTTAATATTTACGATAGAGAGATAACGCAATGAAAAACCCCTCCAATTTGGCGTACATTCAGTTTGTTAAATCAATTAAAATCTGTTCAGACAAACTAATCGTATTAAATGTAATTACTGATGTACAAAAATGATTTTTAAATAAAGGAAATTAATCTATATTAAAAGCGAAATAAATAATAATAAAACAAATTAAAAGAAACTGGCCTCAATCATAAAAACATTGATTTATTTAAAAACATTACTAAACACAAATTATCATTACAAATCAATCTCAACACAATCCTCCCACCTACGTTTAGGTCTACCCCTCAGTTCAGTTCAGGGAGCCGATCGTTACTAAGTCCTAAAACTTCATACGACCATCATATTTACTGAATTATATCTACCGAGTGCAGTTCCCTTAATACAGCGTTGTACAGCCTTCTGAATTCTCCTGTTAATTCATCCTTTTTCGGTCTGAATATTTTGCGTACTACTTTATTTTCTAAAACCTTAAGGCGCTATTCATCCCTTAGTGTAAGAAGCCACGTCTCGCATCCATAAAGATCAGTGAGAAGGATAATAGTTTTGTAAATCCAAGTAGTTTCGAAATCGAACAATAAAAATAATTCAACCTCACTTTTATTTGCTCCTCAATTTCTTTTTTTTCTAGATACCGTAGAACTTAATTAATTAAACCTACTGGTACTGGTATACGGTGGGGGGAACAAGTCCGGCAAGTGGGCCTTGTGGTCCTTTTTGCCAACCCCTGGCGGCTACCTGAGTTTACGCCGCGTACTAAGGTAGGAGTGTCAAGATCCATTCTTCGGCCCCAGGTGGGAATCGAACCCACAACGTTCCGAACCGAGCGCACTGAGACCTTCGCCCAACCCTCACGTCCGTCAAGTCTCTTACTTAAACCTTTCTACCTGTTTAAATATATATCCTCCTATATCTACATCACCGAAATTGCATGTGTTTTTACTAATAACCATATATTTTGTTTTATCCGTTTGCAATGCTATATCCCTAATTAAATTTACTTGGTGCAATTCTCTCAATTCAGCGTTGTGTAGGCTTCTAAATTCTCTGGTTATCTTATGCTTTCTAGGTCTTAATATTTTAGGTAATACATTATTTTATGTAATCTCGGATCGGAGCCATTTTTCATGTTTACTATGCTTCGTAGATGTCAGACAGTGGCCAACCTTCCGCGCAGATTGGCAACATTTGAAACATCGATAGTAACTCCATAACAATTATTAAATTCTTGCCACTTTTGGTACCCATATATTTCCTCTTTTATCACCTCTTTTGATAGGATATAAGGTAAGCTAAATAATGTATCTCGATAACTCGATAACTCGATATCTCCCGGAATATCTCGAACTTTTAAAATATAATTGAAGTGTGTTTTCAGTGTATACGAGTATGTCGAGGCGATGTAAATCTGTTTAAAAAAATATGCGGGCCATCATATAGATATTTTATATCATAAGAAGATAATTAAAATATTGATTTATCATGCGTTTACTATTTATTTATGCTTGATAAATATAATTAATACTCGATCTGCATAAGATAATGGAAGTTCATTTTTGATGTAGATCGGTTTCAAGCGCCTGTTAATATATGCACTAGAGACCACAATGGTATCTCTTAGTGATTCTTCTTCAGCGGTCATAGTACTCGGCGGTGGAGGAGAGATAAGACTCTATTAGAGGAGAAGAGGCTTCCTATTGGCCAGTATTGTTCGCCACCAGAGGCCGCTATCTCCTCCCTCAGGATTTATGTACCGCCTTCTCTATACTATCGCCACATATTGAAATATACACTGCCTCCTTTATCGTCTTCTCCAACATATACAAACATTATCTAGGATGTAGGGAATGCACAACAACCAGCTATTGGTATCGGTAACCAACATAAGTCATTTCTTTTTTTATTCAAGTTGTCTGTTATCTTATAGCTTCTGCAGTTTATTTTCGAATACTTATTCTGGAATCGAATTTATATCTCATATTCTGATACGAACAATTTCTTCTATTATGAAAAATGAATCCCACAGAATGATCTGGTATAAACGATTAAAGAATGGTTTTAGGCCTCTTAAATCATTGGAACACTTGAAATGTAAATATCCCTCCTTGATTATTTAAAATAATTATCCACCTTCCATAAAAATTAAAATTTTGGGTTTTACATTTCAAGATACATAGCACCTCTTGAAGAAACTTTTGTGAAATTTTATTCTTTAACTTTTCGTGTATTCATTAAATTCCTGAAAAAAAAAGTTGAGGATGAAAGTTAAGAAGAAATGAAAATATTGTTTTCAAATAAAATGCAATAAAGTATGTAAACGAAGTACGACTGATAATAACATATGTTAGAAAGATTTATTTATTGATTATTATCTGCTTGATTAATAATAAATTTTATAATTAAAAAATATTTTCTGTATTTTCTTATCAGGAAGTCGGATAAGTCAATTACAATAATTTATTTGAGGTTAAAAACTTCCAAAAGTTAAATATATTTTATTCTATATCTTCTTTTTAGAAAGTTTAATTTAAATTACACAATAAAGTGGGACATACAAACAGGGAGGTAACCAAACAGCCCACTGGACATGAGATAAGGTCCAAAGAGGTAGTATATACAATATAGAACAATGTTTTTAGAGTGCACCAATAATGAATGATAAAGAATTAAACAGTGTAAAAAAAATAATTTCAGCCATGTTTTAATAGATGACATGATTTCCATGGTAAAATTGTATGACACATATGAGGTAAATATAATTTTATGAATTACAAATACACATGGATGAGAATTGTTGTTGAAGTAAATTATTATTTGTAGGTTTATTAAGGTGTATAAATATGGGACAATAGTTCCAAAACGCTGCACAACTAAAAATAAAATATAGAATGAAATATATTCAACTTTTGGAAGTTTTTTACCTCAACAAATGTATTGAAATAAAAATAATCTCTTTGTGTATTTTTTTTTTCAATAGACTCTACAGGCATTGTAGTCTTTTTGACTGCCTATGTTGGGCTACTGCTTTCTAGTTTGGTGTATGAAGCTCTTTCGATTCTATGTTGAATCTATCTATCCATCTGGTTTATGACCTCCCACGTGGTATTTTACCAACTCTACTGGCATACACTGAAGAGGTGTCCTGGTGGATTGCTTCGAGCCATATGCCCCGCCCCATTTTAATCACTTTGCCTTCAATTATGAGATATTAACTGACCAGTATCTACAAGCAGTTCATTTTTATCCTCCATGTGTTGAGCCTCTAATCTCAGATCGCTTCTCAAATTTCAGGAGTCTGTACAATTGTACAGGGGACTATCAGTTATAATTTCTCGATTCTGCTTTATAGTGTGCCTGTTCGAGCCCAGGTATATAGCAGCCGTATATCAGATCTATATGCATAAAAACAGATAAATAAATAAAATGAACATAATAAAACTATTTACATGAAGAAATAAGGAGACAATAAAATAAGTGACATTTTATAACAATAATTTTTTTCAGTTAAATAACAATACAATAAAAGCACTAATCACATTTGAAATATTATTTAATTATTTACACTCTCGACCTGAACATCACCGACCCCAGAGGCATTAGAAGTATAGGAAGGCTCTTCGAGATGCTAGCACAGCCCTCCTACTACGTCACTAGTAATGAGCCAGTGGAGGCTGACTAAATTCTTCCGATTCATGTTGTAATTTTTTTAGCGTCACACGTCATAGAGGACGCAATATACTTGCAAATTTCTTTGATAAATCGATTTTCGGAAGATGTTTTGCAAAAATATGGCAAAGTTTACGAAAAGAAAAGTCCTTGTATTCAGAGAAGCATTGTGTAGAGGGGAAAATTCTTTCTGCTGAGGTCAATGCGGTAAATTATTTCTACTCATTTTCTTA
>NW_027115598.1:591000-603814 GCF_000696795.3 Halyomorpha halys
CGGTAAATTATTTCTAGTTATTTTCTTATTACCCTCAGCAGGAACAGCCATGATGAAGCTCTACAAAGTGGGGAGAAACGTCGTAAAGAGAAGTCCTTGTATTCAGAGAAGCATTGTGTAGAGGGGAACAGCCATGATGAAGCTCTACAAAGTGGGCAGAAACTTCAGCAAATATATAGTTATTACTATTTTTGTTTTATTGTGAATGGACCTCTTCTTTCACTATTTGAATTAATGCGGTCCATTATTTAAATATATAGATAATATGATTTCAATTTTATTTTTCGATATTTGCTTTTCTGTTGGTATATTCTAGGAATGCGAGAGATCTGTCAAATCCTATTTAAACAATGAATTATTTCTATGAATAAATGCTTTTACCAAACCTATTTGAAAATTATTCTGGGAATAAAATCTTAAATAAAAACCTCGGACCGTTCAATATAATGAGGAACAATGATTGTTTAAAGTTGAGAAAACATATTCAAAGGGAAAAGCTATAATTGAAATGAATTGGAGTGCGAAGTGCTTTTGGAAGAGAGGATGTTATTATTGCATAAGATACCTGAATCGGATTTATAATAAAATACAGAGGGTGAATACGCAAAGGGCAACCACGGTTGGTTAGCTTCGGTCTGCCCTTTGCGACCTGTCTTCAGCCCTTACGCTTCTTAGGGCCTATTTAGATCGATTCCTGCTGTATTATTTATTTTCATATTAATAGTATTTATTGAAACCAATAAATATATAATATATAATCTGTAATAATATGCTATGTATCTATAGAGATTTAATCGGGACCAGGATAATCGCTGAAGGCAATTATCCAAAAATAAGTTTTCTTAGGGCCTATTTAGATCGATTCCTGCTGTATTATTTATTTTCATATTAATAGTATTTATTGAAACCAATAAATATATAATATATAATCTGTAATAATATGCTATGTATCTATAGAGATTTAATCGGGACCAGGATAATCGCTGAAGGCAATTATCCAAACATAAGTTAATTAATTAATTATATATTGAATCCTAAAAAACTATTATTATGATTGCATTATTTTCCAAAGACTGTTTGTGTGTTTAACAGTTTACCAATTAAATACCTTTATATTTATAAAATGTTGTTACTATTAATTATATAGTATAATAAAGAGTGGTATATTGGGATATATAATAGTATATAAACTACAGAAAGAAACTAAGTATTTACTTACAATTTGTTGCTATGATTAATATGATTCAGATAAATGTTGCCATAAAATATAGATTGTTACATTATTACTTATTGGTTAAATTATCCTTATAGCTGCTGATGCCGTGGGATGTAGTGCCGTAGGTGTTTTGTTCATAAGGGATGTCCAGGTCTCACCACTTCGTCTGGTCGAAGTGCATCTTCGAAGCCTACCTCTTGGCTGTTCCCGTCTAAGCCTTCCTGTTGACTGTGTGTTTCTCTGATCTAGATTTCCTGTCCTTTTCTCCCACTTCCCTTTTGGGGCGTTACCTTATTTTCGAATCTCAATTTCATTGGCTATCGGTGATCGAAGGCTCCCGAGGTAGGCGTTCCCCTCTTCATGGCTGAAAAAGTTTGACATGTCCAAGAAGGGCCTGCACCTGGTTAATTTGATTCCGATCCCTCGTCAAACCTGTCATTTTTGTTAGAACACTTAAAGGTTAGCCAATCTAATTTTCTCAGGGGCCTCTGGTAATGTGACAAACTTAACACAAATGTTTCCATATCCGGGGACGCTAAAAGCTTCGCAGAAGGATACCCTGACCAGGTATAGAGACAGATGACGAAACACCTTAATAATACCCAGGATTGTCAAAAGGTCCAATACATAGCAAATACACAACATGCCAATCAATCTATGATTGGACGTATACGCTACATATACTTACATTATATAACTACACAATCTTTTTTACTACACTTTCCTTTTAAAATCAATACTCGTCTAAAACTAACTACAAATATTTTAATATTCTTTTTTTCTATTTAACAATTTTATTCTCTCTAATTCACTCTCTCAGACCTATCTCCAGTGATCCACTATCTATGTTTGATCCGTTAAACAAATTTATCATTAGAAAGTAAAAGCAGACCAAAGACAAAATAGTCACAGCAGTAATTAAAAAAAAACTAATATATTGATTTAAAAACAAAAAGTCGGTGAACTGTCTTTCTCTTCGAAGGTTTCGAAGAATTTGTCTTTAAGTAAAGGCAAGCATTTTTCATATAAATCTTTTTTTTCGCTTTCTACTCCACCCACTTGATAGAGGTCATTATTCTCAAATATCACCAAGACCAGACCCTTGCAACTGGTTTTAGAGAATGCCACAATATCAGCGTATCTCACAGATCCGTCAGTGTCAATATAATCAACCTCATCGAAGAAGGTGAAGTAATTTTTCCCAGGAACTTCATAAATTCTTCTTTGAACCTGTTGTACCGGCGTCTTATGAGGAGGGAGTTTTTGGGGTATTTTCCCAGCACTTGGACTGGTGTTTAATACTCTCTTCCACAGAGGGACCCAACTTCTTGCTGTCCACTGGCTTCTGAGACTCCACACAGGAGTATATAATTAATATTTAGTTTCAGGGAGTTCGCCTATTCTGACCTCGAAAGTACCTGCTTCTCACACACATATCTTCTAGCTTTCGGGTTCTCTTTGAAATAGCGGATACATGAATACTCTTCCGCCTGCCATTTCCCCATTCTTCAAAAGCATTCTTGCGCAAAGACTGCCATAGAGCTCTCACCTTCATAATAATGATATTAAACATCATAAAAAATATTTTAATGATTGATTTTTTTTCATTTGGTAGGCAACTTACAAAATGCTCAATGGTTAAGACACAGTCTTACCAATTTGATGTCTATTGGTGGTGTCGGTTCGAATCCGGCCTGGGGAAGTTGACTTTTTTCATTGAGTGGCGGTCCCACAAAATGAAGAACTTTGATGCCCAACCATGGTTAGGCAGTATAGGACTCCAATGGGAGTCTTGGCCAAAAAAAAACTTACTCTCTTGGAAATTATTCGAATGTTGTTTTTATATATTTTTTTCACATGGTAACTATATTTAAACAATACTAATGAGAAACAAAACAGTATGGAAACGAAAATTATATTTTTTAGCGATCCACTCTTCATTAATATAAATATTTGAATAATATATTTGCTCATCATTTTCATGTATCAATATTTCTATTCAGGGAAAAGCGTGGCTCAGTGGTAAGGCGCTGTGTTACTAACCCTAAGGTCCTGGATCTAAAGTCGGCTGTTGGATATAATTATTAATTCGGTTACTGTAGCCGTGAGTCAACTCTCTGGGTTCTTGAGCCCTCCGGGATCCATCTAGCCTCATAAAGTGAGTACTTTTAATTTTAGAAAAAATTTTCACTGTAGGGAAATTCGAAAAAATAAAACGGGAATATTCAGGGAATGTAAGAAAAAAAATATTATTGATAATACGTTTAACTTTTTTTTTTTTTAAATAATTTATTTATTGATATTTACAACTGTATACACATATATATAACAAGTAAATTTGCTGTAGGTGACATAGTGACATGATAAAAACATGTGGAGAATCTACCCACTGATAGAACTCCAATAACATTACTAGAGAAGATCACGAGGCCATCTTCTTTTCAGACGCCTAGGAGGATTATTAGGTAATGAAGGAGAAGCTAGGTTAGAAACAAGTGGATTTGGGTGGTTGAGAAGTTTATTATGGAAGGAACGGTGTCTGGTTCTGGCCAAATTAGCAACATATGGAATATTGAGGTCCTGATGGATGACTTGATTTGTGACAAAGTAAGGAGCATTAAGGATTTTGGACTGTAAGGATTGGATTCTGGAGGAATTTGATGGTTTAGTGGAGCCCCAACGCTCAATTCCGTATGTCCAGATAGGCCTTATAATAGTCATGTAGATCAGTCTTTTGTAATGGATTGGCAATTTAGACCGTTTGTCTAGTAAATGTTGCAATAGTCGGAATCTACGAGCAGTTTCTTGTCTTTTCAATCTTGTATGAGGATTCCATGTCAGTCGTTTGTCGAGATGTAGTCCTAAGTAACGGATATGTTCGACAGGAATAAGTGGGGTATTATCAAAAGATATTGTAGGGGAAGAGGTCTTGGGTTTACGTCGAAGGGTAAATGTGATTTGGTCGGATTTATTGGAATACGTTTAACTTAGACAAGTTTTTTAATGAAATGAATACAAAAAGAACTTAAGGCTGAGGCCCACCTGAAAATTATACAGAGAAATGGATGACCTGGAAACGGATATTAGGTTTAGGAGGCTGCATTTCTACGGTCATTTGGTCAGGATAAACCCAAGAAGAATTAATAGGGATATCCTTAGGAAAGTGTGGGGATATAAAGGGGGCGGGGGTATATTAAGCAGATGAAGAAAGAAACGAGGAAATTAGGAATATCAAGTCGAGACTGCCTCAATACAGATGAAATTGGGCAAATTGAGGAAGATAAATGTCCTTGTGGGTGCCAAAGAGGTGAGAAGGGGAGAGTATGGAGGGACGTAGAAAGAAGAATAGTCTGAAAGCATGAAGAAGATGTGGGAAGAAAGGAAAAGAGGGGAATTTTAGGAAGAAGTAATATTCACGTGGTCCATGAGGCCGTTTTGTGTCTGAAAAAAACAAAACAAGAAAATATGGATTTTGGGGATGTAAAACTTTGTAAATAAAATAAGAAAGTTTTTGAAATTCATTAATTTATTGTTTTATATATTTAAAAAAAAATCAATTAAGTTATTTTTATTGGGTGTTCGCCCGGATAATCTCTATATTGCTATGTACTAGTAGCAGATTTACTTGGGATGCCAGGATAATCGCTGAAGGCAATTATCCAAAAATAAGTTAATTAATTGATTATAAATTGAGTCCTAAAAACTATTATTATAATTGGATTCCTTTCCAAAGGCTGTTTGTGTGTTTACCAATTAAATACCTTTATATTTATAAAATGTTCTTACCATATATATATATAGGATAATAAAGAGTGATATATTGGGTTATATAATAATATATAAACTACATAAAGAAACTAAGTATTTATTTACAATCTGTTATTATGATTAAAATGATTCAAATGATTCAGATAAAGGTTGCCATAAAATATAAATTATTACATGATTACTTATTAGTTAATTTATACTTATAGCTGCTGATGCCGTGGGATGTAGTGCCGTAGGTGTCTTCTGTTTCACCAGGGATGTTCAGGCCTCCAGGCCTTCGTTTGCTCGAAGTGCATCCTGCTGACTGTCCTCACTCGTCTGAGCCTTCCTCTTGAGTCTGCCTGCTGACGAGGTTCTCCTCCGTCTCAGCCTTCCTGTTGAGTTGCTCCTCCGTCTAGCCCTTCCTGTAGAGTGTCTTGCTCTTCTCTTGTAAATTCCCTCTCTGCATTTTTCTCCCACTTCTCTTTTGGGGCGTTACCTTATTTTTAAATCTCTTCTCTGGTTGGTTATCGATATCCGAAGACTCCCGAGGCAGGCGTCCCCCTCCTCAGGGCCGAGGATGTGTAACAAAAAGTTTGACTTGTCCAGGAAGGATCTGCCTGGTTTATTTGATTCTGGTCCCTCGTCCTAACCTATTTTCTGCTTCGATACTTAAAGGTTAGTCAATCTAATTTCCTCAGGGACCTCTGGTAATGTGACAAACTTAATACAGATGTTTCCATATCCGAGGATGCTAAAAGCTTCCCAGAAGGATACCCTGACCAGGTATAGGGGAAGATGACGAAAAACCCTAATAAACGACATATTGTTGAAATCATGGCTAATTCCTGGATACATAGCAATATTTTAAACTGTTGATGACGTGGATCAAACCCCGAAACGTCAAATAAAATTATTAATTTATTCTTTGAATAAAGATACTCTTAATCAGGGTGTCTTAGTGTACTAGATTTTTTTTCATTTTTTAAAATCAACTGTTAAAAATTATACGAGTAGAATGCATAATTATAAATATACTAAATTAAATCTGTACCGATACAACCTATGGAGGGTCAGGGGTTCAGTACTTTGTAAGGGAGGACTGTTACTAGAACAACGGTTGTGCAAGGAGGTGATTTGGTCAGAATCATACTCGACCGCCACATTTTTACCCAATTAAGGATATCAAATTTAGGAGGCTGGGTGGTGGGCTCCAGAACCCACAACGTTGACTTGATCGTACATTGATTATAAATAAGTACATCGCTAATATAGATATACAGTGGATAAATATTAGAATTATATATAACAAATTTTCACTATGCTAAAGTGAAGTATTATGTAATATGTTATAAAACTGTATTATCAATAGCTCTACACTAACTTATGACTTGGCAGTATCAATTTAGGATATTGTGTCATGCCTTTATCCCAAAAGGCCTTTTAGTCAAATGAATTTTTCAAATATTAAATCAGGAGAAAATTATTCCACATTTTAAGAACAGAAGCAATAAAAATATTCTATGAGAAAAATTCACAAAGGGTTATATTGCTTAAAATATTAAATATGCGGTGAAATCCCCTTGAGAATATTTTACGTGGTAGAGCCTTTAGTAAATAAGATGGAACACCTTCCAAGCTCTCGTTAACCGTTCCATCTTCATCTCAGTTTGTTCAAGCAGTTTAAACATGAAACGATATTTGCTTAATCGATTTTTTTAAAATTATTTTCAAGGAAAAATGAAAACTTAGTAAAAATTAAGTTTTCATCTTAACGTAACAATTTTAGTTATTTTACCTATGATCTACCATCAAATAAAAACTTTTATCAATTATGTTTATTCAGCGATGGGTAGTTCATCAGCTTTATATATATTTCCAAAAGGCTTACGATTCTATTGACCGCCAGAAGCTGAGTAATATTCCTATCGAACATGGAGTACCAAAGAAGTTAGTAAACCTCGAAGGAATATTCATGACCAAAACGTCGAAAAGGTACAAATCGATAATTATTATTCTGAGAAATTCCAGGTTCGGTCGGGTTTAAAACAAGATGATTCTTTATCACATATCTTATTTAATCTAGCACTAGAATATGTCATTAAAATGTGATAAATTAAGGGGCCATCGATGTACTGCTATGTATCTATGGAGATTTACTTGGGATGCCAGGATAATCGCTGAAGGCAATTATCCAAAATAAGTTAATTAATTGATTATAAATTAAGTCCTAAAAAACTATTATTATAATTGGATTCCTTTCCAAAGGTTGTTTGTGTGTTTACCAGTTTACCAATTAAATACCTTTATACTTATAAAATGATCTTACCATTAAGTATATAGGATAATAAAGAGTGGTATATTGGGATATATAATAGTATATAAACTACATAAAGAAACTAAGTATTTATTTACAATTTGTTATTATGATTAAAATGATTCAGATAAAATATAGATGATAAAGAAATATAGTTGCCATAAAATATAGATTACTACATGATTACTTATTAGTTAATTTATAATTATAGCTGCTGATGCCGTGGGATGTAGTGCCGTAGGTGTCTTTTGTTTCATAAGGGTGTCCAGGTCTCGTGGCCCTTCTCACGACTTCGTCTGGTCGAAGTGCATCCTCTAAGTTTGCCTCCTGACTGTGGTCCTCCCCCGTCTAAGCCTTCCTGTTGAGTGTCCGTCTAACTCTTCTCGATTTCCTCTATATTGTTCTCCCACTTCCGTTTTGGGGCGTTACCTTAGTTTTTAAATCTCCTTTCTGATTAGGCGGCTCCCTCCTCAGGGCCGAGAATTTTTAAAAAAGTTTGACATGTCCAAGAAGGGCCTGCACCTGGTTAATTTGATTCCGATCCCTCGTCAAACCTGTCATTTTTGTTAGAACACTTAAAGGTTAGCCAATCTAATTTTCTGAGGGGCCTCTGGTAATGTGACAAACTTAATACAGATGTTTTCATATCCGGGGACGCTAAAAGCTTCGCAGAAGGATACCCTGACCAGGTATAGGGGCAGATGACGAAACACCTTAATAATACCCAGGATTGTCAAAAGACCGATACATAGCAGTACGTCAGTTTGAACAGGTAGATAGGTTTATGTATTTAAGTTCTACTGTAACTAGATAAAACGAAATTGATGAAGAAATAAAAGCGAAGTTGAAGGCGGGAAATGTTTGTTATTTTTCAATTTCGAAACTGTTTAGCTTACGCCTTCTATCGAAAAACTTAAAAATTAGAATTTACAAAACTATTATCCTTCCCACTGTTCTTTATGGATGCGAGACGTGGCCTCTTACACTAAAAGATGAACAGTGCCTTAAGGTTTTCGAAAATAAAATATTTGGACCGAAAATGGATGACTGGAAGGCAGAATTTAGAAGACTACACAACACTGAATTGTGGGAACTACACCAGGTAAATATAATTCAAGTTATATCGTTGCGGCTTATGAGATGGGCTTGTAAGGTTGTTGGGCTTAGTAACCAGCGGATCCTTAAAATGTTAATAAATACCGAACCGACGGGTAAACGTCCGAGGGGTGGACTGAAACGTAGATGGGAGGAATGCGTCAAAACTGATTTAGTAGAATTGGGTTTGGAGGAGAATTACAGGAAGTATTGTAAGTAGAGAGTGATTGGTGGAATCAGCATCGAACCTTCGGGTTCATTAGTCATTTATTCTTATTATTATTATTCAGAAATTTGTAATATCATATTTATAATATTTAATTTGGTTTTTAAAAATAAATTATTGAATAAAATATTCGAACTGAAGTAGGAAGTGTAAAGCGGGATATTTAGTTGGTTATGCAATGCCGAACTGTAGCTAGTAAATGTAATTTAGGCGATAGCATTGTGGTTAATTAAAGGGGTGCCGAAGGTTGAAGGGCTTAGTAACGAACTTATGGCCATCAAGTTAAAAAGAACACTGATTCGACAGGTAAATTCCTGTAAGGCAGGCCGAGGCGTAGATAGGAGGATTTAAAGCCTTGTGGCTTGTGGATTTTGGTTTTGACAGGCTACATTCAGTAAACGATTGGAACATTCGAAATCGAACCTTCGAGGTCTTGGTCTTTATTTAATTTATTTTCTTTAATTTTGATCAAAAACGTATATAGTGTGAAGATACATTTGTTCTATGTTCTCCATACTTCTTAGCGTCCTCATTAAGTACCGCAGGACAAATTAAATATAATCCCTAGAGAAAAATACTTTATTCGGCAGTGCTAACCAAATACATGGGGTGCTAAAACACACATTGAGTACATAAACATTATCA
Source organism: Halyomorpha halys (assembly GCF_000696795.3). Lineage (NCBI taxonomy): Eukaryota > Metazoa > Arthropoda > Insecta > Hemiptera > Pentatomidae > Halyomorpha > Halyomorpha halys. The sequence continues at coordinate 600,247 of NW_027115598.1, forward strand.
GGTAGTAATAAAAATATATTTTTTTTATTTACAATAATTAACTTTAAACTAAACAATGGTTCTTTCTAGTCTAAACTCCCAAACCCATTAGTTTCTTACCTTACTTCCTCTTCCATTACTGGGGGTATTCATGATATTGTGTTAAATGTAGAATGTTTTAACATGTTAAATGTTATAAGTATATCATTGTGAGCAGTCCTATTCAAAGTCATGTTAAATGGTAATGCATTAGAGCTCCTAGCGGATTTTCTGAGCAACTTGTTTAGTATAACCTTTCCTTCTAAAACTTGATGGTATTGTTTCCTTCTAAGTTTTGATCACAATAATTTATTAAATCATGCCTAAAATAAGTGAAAACTAGAAGTGTAAATGTTTGGCTACTGATTGTATTTTTTAAAAAGTCCAAAACACAAGACAAAAGAAAAAAACGAAACACCAACTACCCTGTAAGTAAGCTAACACGACAACAAATAAAATGGTGACAAGCTCAGCTGGTCTGTTTCATGACGTCATTCTTCATTTAACAGACCTAGTAACTGGCTCTCAGCCATGTTACATGTTATATCATATATGTTTAATATGGTAAAAGAAGGGAATATTTCTCCATTTAACATAAGTTTTTTCCATTTAACACGCTTTAACATGTTAAACTAAAGAACATGAACACCCCTACTGATAATCCTCTGAGGCGCCTGAAAAGAAGGTAGCCCCGAGACCTTTTAATGTAAAAACGATATTAGAGGTACCAGGGGTACCGTGTAGCGAAACACACGCCTATATCACTCCATAATAAACGTACTTCAAATTTACTGAATGTGTTATTATGTACAGTTATAAATTTCTGAAATTTTTGGATGTTCCTCTTTGGTGCCAAGAAGCTATATGGAAACTACTTTGGTGTCAAATTTTATTAGATTATGAGGTAATGAGGTAAAAAAGTATTTGAAATGTGTTGATTTGACATGAAATCAATAAGTTCAATTACTTTGTTAATCAGATTTCTTTAAAAGCTCTAGTTTTAATTTTTTTAATTCAATTTTTTTTTGTATTTCGATTTTACGAAGCTTCAGCTCCTCCGCAATCCTTTTCTTTTCAAATTCAAATCGCTCCCTATCCAACACAAGGCGGTCTGCTAATACCTCTTCTGTTTTTTTTTATCCGTTGTATTATTAAAGTTATCCATTGTGATTTAATAATAGGGGTATGAAATAATAACTAGCACAAAGACGAAAGAACTAACCTGACACAACAAACAAAAATGGTGGCGAGCTCAACTGGTCTATTTTGTGACGTCATTCTCCATTTAACAAACCAAGTAACAGACTCTCAGCCATGTTACATGTTATTTCGTTTTACCACGGCAAAAGAAGGCAATTTTTTTTTCCATTTAACAAGAGTTTTTTCCATTTAACACGCTTTAACATGTTAAACTAAAGATCATGAATACCCCTATTAAACAAAACTAAATACAATATTGTTCAAATATTATATTTTTTATTCAAACTTCTTCTCGCAGAAGTAGGAATTACTTTTTTTTTTTTTTTTTGTCCTCAACTCTATCTACGCTATTCTAATTTACTCTCTCATACCTTCTTTCTTCAGCGAACCACACACACGTTCAATACATTACAAAAATGTAATGTAAATTAAAATAAATTATCAATAAATTGAAATAAATTAAAAATAAAGTAGCCAAAGCATTAGCAATTTAAATACAAATAAATGGGTTTAAAAAAAAAACTAATATAATTTTTTTTTAAAACAGATATATGTAAGTTAAGAGAAATGAATACATGAAGTAATAAAATAAATAATAAAAGTTGAAATTTTATGATAAAATTTATATATTTCTTTAAAACAATAACATTGTGGCTATAAAGCCTAGATCAGGACCTATTTTAATTAAATAATGCATGTTATAAAAAAGCAATATTAGGGACACAGGTGGCTTTAATTCTTTCTATTATCTATAGTACAATATTTCACCAAAGCTTTATTTTTCTTTAAACAACGTTTTGCCTATTAAGCCATATTATTTAGAAGTTGTGTGTTATTTAAATAAACTGAGTACTTTTTTCAGCATACATGATGATGATTTCCTTTTATATTCCCTTCCTTGTCCTTTCTGACATACAGTTGGGGAGGGGGCAGAGAAGAAATCTAAAGGTCACCACCCTATTCTAACCAATTTGAGCGGGAGGGAGGGGGAGGAAAATTTCTTTTCCACCGTGGGACCACCACAAAGCTGCACTAACCTACGTCTCAACTTCCTCAGCTACAGATGGGCTACATAACGTATTATGATAGTTTAATAGCAAAAACGTTCTTTTAAAAAGATCTATATATCTGCCTAAATATTGTTTAAGCTTTTATTATCGTTGTTGATATTATTTTCACCTTTAAAATCTATAAAACAAAATTGTGATGAATCAAAACAAACGCATCATGTGCATTTTCAAAGAAGTATTCCATTTTCGGAAAAATAAAGTGAAGATAATTTTTGGTGTTCTTTGTAATTGCACTATTTTTTATCTAATCAATTATTTTTCATGTAATTGCTTGTTAGTGTTTAGTTTAAATAATAAAATGTTTTGATTGTCATGGGTTTTTTTATGGTTTGGTAACTTTTTTTTTTTATTTTTCTTGTAATATGGCATAAATGTATTTAGTTTTTTTTAATAATCGGTATTTAGAAAAGCTTAATAATAACAAAAAATATCACAAATCTATTTCTGTTCTATAATAAGGTTGAACGTAGACTCAATATGAAGAGAAAATGGCCAGGGTGCTTTCAGTAATGATACACAAATACGTTTTACTTGAGTACCATTACTGACCGCACACGACCATATTCCTGACTCAGTTTAAAAACTGCTCATTTAATATTAGAAATAAGTTACTTTTAAATAAATCCGATTCTGAAAAGAAGTTTCTAGCAAACTAATTCTATACACCAAACAATTATTCCGTTAACATAAAAGCTTTATATTTTCTCCTGTCATTTTACTATTACAAATCTACATTTTTCATAAACATTTAGCTTATTTACATATTATTCTGCCTTTATTATTCTTAAATAATAGCTTTCTAAAACTATTGACATTGATGTTTGATAGGACATTGATTTTTGACTCCTCTAAAAAATAAAATATAAGAATCAAAATTAATAAAAAACAAAATCTGCTACAACCCATGAGGTTAAGGGTGCAGTACTTTACAAGGAAGTATGATTACTAAACCAACAATTGTGAAAGCAGGTGCTTTAATCGGAATAACACTCGAATTAAGATTATTCCCACTTCATGAGGCTAGGAGGGCCCCTGACCCACAGGGATGACTCACGGCTACTGTGAAACAAAATTTAATAATCTGCCACAACCGAATTCGAACCCGGGTCCTTATAGTTAGTAATACAGTGACTTACCACTGCGCTACCCACTAATTAAAAAACATAACAATCATATCAATTATTCAAATTTCTAAATTTCCAGAAAAATTTTCGAATTTTAATTTATCCCCTTTATGCATATCTATCTATTCTTCGTATATTAAGTTCACCAGTTTTGCA
>NW_027115598.1:603896-609015 GCF_000696795.3 Halyomorpha halys
TAATTTCTATTCATGAAACAACTTTTTTAGGGTCATCTATAAATATTTTGTTATGGATATTATGATTATTTTTGGATGTTCTAAATGACCCAGATAAATTTCAGAATTATTCCGAGTGCTCGAGAGAATCGATTGTTCATGGCCCAATTGATCGATAAGTTCAAAAAATACATAGTGTAAAAAGATGTCTTGGGAATGATAGTGACTAGAAAATGCCCATTTGGCGATTAAAATACGTTGATTTTTTTTTTTTTATCGTCTTTTTATATTGAGTTGTATAGAATATAATGGTGAATTGCATCTAGTTTATAATTTTTATCATAATAAAGTATAACAATAACGTTTTTAAACTAAGTTTCAGTAACATAGGTTTGACCCTGCTAAGGTAATAAAACACAAGGTAGAGTTGTTTTCTGTTTTTACGATTAAAAATAATATTTGTATTCATTCGTGAATGTCAAAAAAGAAAACTAATTATAAATAATGCGGGCTACAAAATGTCAATTTCAATATAAAATATTTTTTTAATAAATAATTCAAACACTATCCATTATAGTCCCAAAACTTTTTATTTCTTTTATACGTCCAACGTTTCGGCCAATCCGGCCATCTTCAGGGACAATCTATTACAAAAAGTTTCTATTATATGTATGATCCTACAAACAATTTAAATACTTAACATTACTATTTATAATTTACCTTACCTTTTATGGATGCAATTACATTAAAGAACTATCTGAAGATATAAAGAAATCATTTAAGGATTACGATGTTGATGAGTACTCCCTAAGTCATAGACCCAATAATAAAATAAAAAACTATTAGAGTGTATTAAAGGACAGAATTGATACAAGAAATAAATCGGGATTAATATATAAAATTCCCTGTCTAAATTGTCCAGCTATATATATATATAGGTGAGACAAAGCAATTATTGGGTGACAAAATTTATCAACACAATAATGATTTGAAAAACAAGGAGAAGGATCTAAATAAAACAGCACTAGTCCTGCATGCAACCAAAAACCAACATATTTTTGATTTTGAAAATACACTCATTTTACATAAAGAGAATAATACATACAAAAGGAAAATACTTGAATCCATTTACATATCTGAAAATATTGATTATACAGTAAATTTCAAAACAGATACGAGGAATTTAAATCAACATTATGCAGAGATATTAAATAAGATTAATTTATAAATAATATAGGATAAATTGTATGTGAATAATTATAGTTGGGCTTGATAGGATCTTTGCTAATGAAATAAAGAGAAAAATTGACAAAAATGTAGTTATGATAAATAATTTTTTAAATGCTTGAACTGAGTAGAGGAAGGTTACAAGCATGGTTGTGATAAAAGTTTATTAATAGTGTCTGTAGATAAATAAATTTGACTGTGTTTTAATTGATAATTGACTAATTAGGTAATTAAACATATGTGGGATATACTTATTAACAAAAAATAATTTTACCTAATGTTTTTAATGTTTCATAGATAATTATGTTTTGACCTGGGCAGAATAGCCTGCATGAAGTTTTAGAGTGGTTTAAATTATATGTTTTCAAAGTGGTATTGAGGTAAGGTAAATTATAAATAGTAATGTTAAGTATTTAAATTGTTTGTAGGATCATACATATAATAGAAACTTTTTGTAATAGATTGTCTCTGAAGATGGCCGGATTGGCCGAAACGTCGGACGTATAAAAGAAATAAAAAGTTTTGAGACAATAATGGATAGTGTTTGAATTATTTATTAAAAAATTACCAGTCTCAAGAAAATATTAAGATTATAAATAAAATAATTTATTTGTAGCATTTTTCGGGCGATAAAAAAAGGGGGGATAATTTTGATGTTTCATTATAATATTATATCCGTTATATCGCGCCATGATGTGAAAAAGTGGCTACAAAAAGGAGAGAAAACACCTTTTAACTTTTAATGAAAATATTAAGTTACAGGGTATAAAAAATTTTAATTTGTAAACAGAAACAAAACATGGCTAAATGGTTCATGAAAGCTAAGATGAAAATTGGAATAAAAAGCTCTGTAACTGGAAATAACTCTGTTATCAAATAACGCCATAATTTCCAGTGAACTTAGTCCAGGCCATCTCTCCAGCCATTCCGATATGCCGGGGTTTATTCGAATCCTAAAGAAGCAACGCGTTTGTTAACTTGCTATTATAATATACAATATTTTTATTTAATTATACGTTGTTAAAATTATAATATATTCATAATTAATATTTATAAATGATTGACGGTATTTTCCAAAATATGAAAGAGATGCTCCGAGGTGCGGTCAAAAAATAGTTAACAATTTGCCGACGTTTCGTCCCACTTTGGTGGATTCATCAGGGCTATTCAAGTTGGAAAATATAAAAAGAAAACCTGTTTCCTTTTGACCGCATATCTCCTTGATAAAATTATTATTACAATGCATTTATATATAATGAATGTTAAATATGTTCATATCTCTTCGTTCAATACGTAACAGTCTTTATGAATTAAGGTATCGTTACATAAATATTTAATTACACTATTTATATTAAAATTTATTTGTAAAAATATTTACATAAATATTATATTTATATTTGTTTCACATAAATATTTGAAATTCGAAATAATTTGGGACTTTTGACGGGTAAATTTAATAATTATCCGTTGCATCATAAAAGTTCATAAATCTGGCGGTAAAATTTACCTGCCAACGAAAGCGGGTTAAAATGAGGCTTAGAGCAAATTTCACGTTTAACCCGTCATTAGTCGCGTGAGAATTTCTCTCACGTTAATCGTTTTTCGGGCCTGGAAGCTACTAGAGGGAGACCATGGTTCCCACCTTCCTGGAGTCTGTAGTTCACAGTCTCTTCTTTCTATGCCTCGGCCCCAGTGCTCTAGCAGATCTGAGTAAGTGGCCAGCCCTCTTTTCCTCACAATATACCCTTCTCATGAGACATTATCTTACATGCGACTGAGGCTTCTATAAAAATATTCAAGTTGTGAGAATTTTTCTCACACGTGTCAAGTGTATTTAATCCATAAAAATGTTTTGTTCTCTAAGAAAAAATAGCAGAACTACGGAAACGTAGGCTAGAAGATACAGGAACTTCATTTGGGACGTATTATTTATTATGAATTGTATTTGGATACTATAAGTGCATGTTAGGGTGGTCTTTATAACAAAAATTAGTCTTTTAATGTTTTCACTTCATCGCTGCACCACACTATTACGGAAGGGATTTGTGCATTCTGCCCAGGAGAACAAAAAATAATTGCCACCAGTGTAAAAGATCTATTTGTCCCTGTCATGCAGTTTTCACTTGCACCAGTTATGAAAAAGAGATTTCTCCAGACTGAACATTTTTTAAATATGATACATGTGTATTTTGATTCTTTTTATAACTTCGTCTGTCTAAAATATTATATTACGTTTATTACTATTTTATAATTATATTTGTTTTTTGAATTTTTTAAAACTAGTTTGTTCTTATATCGAAATAAATTTTTTTATACTTTTCTTAAGCTTCAATGAACCTAATCTAAATCAAAATTTTATATTTTGAAAAATCTGTTCAAGAGCTTTAAATAAGAAATGTGGGAAAAAGTCTCACGCGCGGCCATCCGTGGTATATTCCACCTAGCGACCGATGATGTGTTAAGTAGATAACCGTACAAAGATCCTTCCATAGTTCCAGTTGTATATGTTAACTAGTGGATGTATATTGTATTATTACGTTTCTTCTCAAGTTCAATAAAATGGTTTTGATCGAGATATCAAGAGAATATAAAAAAAAAAGAATTCCTTGTCGAAATAATTTTTTACATCTAGCTAACCTTTTGTTCCCATCAAGTTCTACTTGTTTGCAGTATTTTTTTGATATTTTCGTACTAATTTCTTAAACAAAAAGACGTCCTTGATTGCACATGAAGTGTTGAAATGTTTTTCGATTTCTTCCCAAAAGTCTAGTTTTTGTTTAGATGTAATATTGCAATTTTTTTTAAATTTCTGTTCAGGCCAGAGACTGCACCTAAGAGATTCTAGGTTTAATTGGATTTGAATTTTAGTGCCATCTTGGAAGGCAGGGACAGCCAGCCCTGGTAGGGATAATCCCTTGAAGTTGGGGTCTGAGGATGCAATCAAGAACTGACCCCACTCTGTTACAAGCGCTAGAAGAAGGATGGCCAGGTAGACAGGACGAGTGTGGCAATGGCGGCACCCAGCATCTCAGCAGATCCAACAGGTGACATCTATCCATAATGTGTTCCTGGCGCTCATTTCAAGTAAGAGAGCATCTCACATCTTTCATTAATCACAAACGGTGACTCACATCATTAGCGCCTCATCTCAGCGATGGCACCCATAGTCAAAATTGGATCTAACTCACTAACACTATTATTTATTTATTTTTTTTGGCTTACCAATTTCTCTACCAGCTGCGTTATTTTTGTTTTCTCAATATTTATCTTTCTTATCAATAATTATGTTTTTATAACTAAATCCCAAATTAATTTTATTGTTTATTTTTTAATAGCCAATCTCAGTTAAGGCAATGCCTGGGAACAATTCCTCATTAGTCATTGCCAGGGTCCAAGTCCTCTGAGACCATATAACACATTGCTATTTTTATTTAAAATGTTAAGCTCTGAAAATTATACGATCTCCCGGGGAAGCGGAACCATAATTTATTAGTGGGCGGTAGTATTGGTAAGTTTACTTTTGAATCCCCACTGCCGCCACAATTTCTATGATATTGCTTTATTTTTTACCAATCCTAAGAGATTTTCCTCCTCTAGGGGAAGAAATTTGGGTGTCTCTTGCTTATGCTGAAACAACAATTTCAATGTAATTGCGCGATTCGATACTTAGGACTCCATCTTGACAAGAGACTTACTTGGAATCCACACACAAGACTGAAACGTCAAGAAACTACTCATAGATTCCGATTGCTACAACACTTACTTGACAAACGCTCTATACTTCCCATTCACTACAAAATATTAGTATACACTACAATATTCAGACCAATTTGGACATATGGAATTGAGCTCTGGGACTCCACCAAACCATCAAATTCTTCCCGCATCCAATCGTTACAATCCAAAATCCTAC
>NW_027115598.1:609855-616986 GCF_000696795.3 Halyomorpha halys
CGAGTTTTACTAAACTCTTGAACAAATTTTAGTTTTACCGGAGATAGGCACAACCAGCTCTTAGGGTACAATCCAGGTCATATGGTTATCAAAATCCTAAGAGTCACCCCATAATACCCTCCCCCCCCCTCCCAACCCCCCCCCCCAAAAAAAAACAACCTTCTGAAATCACTCTAACCAATTTAAGTGCAACTTAAACTAGAATGTTTTCGTATGTATGTATTTTCGTTACTCAAATACATAAGGAGTTATGATGAACATATACGTAACGAGAAGATGGTACATGATATAGGAACAGGTTTTTAGGTGGAATTAGTTTCCACAAAAATGAGTTTTAATTTTTTTTTGGTCGTTGTTGGTAAATTTTTGGCAAGTCTATACAATTTTTGGTCTTCAACATCATTTTTTTTTCATTTTATGAGGCTTCAATTTCCAATATTTCATTCTAAAATAGAGTTAGTTATCGATTTTTTAAAATAATATTAAATGACTAAATTGAGAGATATCATGTTGCATCTTGTATATATTGTTTGGCATAATATTATATTTCATTATTTTTTATATTATATGATGTATTCTTATTTTAAATCTCGTTCACTCCATACTCAATACGAACTTATTAGTTCACTATTATTGATACATCAATTGTAAATTCATATTATATATCAATTAATTATTTCTTATATTAATTTATTTTCATTTTATTATTTAGTAGTTAATTGTATTTTGTTAATTGAATTATTAGTTTTATCTCTATAACTTCGACTTTTCTAGCTTATAAATTGTAGTAGCCTTCTCTGCGTTCTAATAATAAAAAGTGTAACTAACTTAGCTTTATAAACTTAATGAACATACCTCTATATCGTCCTTCCACGATCTCTATCGGCACTTCTCGACACTAGAGTCTGTTGAGAGGTGTAGCGGCATACTTTAAATTCATTTCAATTTTTCTTTTATGTATCCATCTATATATATTTTTTTTAAGATTTATTTATTGCTATTTACAAATGTACATTATAATACATTTAGTAAATCTGATCTAAGTTAAATTGGAGTGTTACAGGCGTGTAGAAAAACTACCCATTGGTAGCACTATAATGACATTTTACATTAGCTGGTCTCGTGGCCATCTTCTTTAGGCACCTCGGAGGATTGTCAGGAATGGAAGAGGATGCAAGATTAGAAACTAGGGGGTTTGAGTGGTTAGAAAGTTTATAATGGAAAGAGTGATATCTGGTTCGGGCTAGATCGGTTACATAGGGAACATTATGGTCTTTATGTATGATTTTATTTGTGACAAAGTAAGGATCATTGAGGATTTTACAATGGATTTTGGATTGTAAGGATTGAATACGAGAGGAATTCGAAGGTTTACTATCTATATACAAATTTACACAAAAATACATTGTATTTCCCTCACTATCTCACAGTTATTTTCGCCAGAGACATTCTATCCAAGAAGGGAGAAAGGTTGTTGTTTGTTTAGCAAAGTTGAGTGGGTTCACATCTCGTTCCCACCTTTGTTGTGGAAGGGTTGGCTTACATTTCAGGCCGACTCAGTAGCACAAGAGGTATTGAGTTTATGATAAACATATTTTTTTTAATGTTGTATAGTTAATATAATGCAATATAATTTATGTAATTAATTATAGTAATATAAATAATTAATTAATACACCATAATTAATATCTATGTCACATTAAAGTAGCAAGGCAACGTTACACATAAAATACAAGGTGGTGTTCGTTCAAAGTTTATGCTCAACCGTCAGGTTTTTCTTCAATTAAGAGTACTCACTTTATAGATGCTGGGTACTTCCCAGGAGGGCTCCCGTAACCTCAGATTTGACTCACTGCTACAATAACAGAGTTAGCGCCTTTCACACTGAGCTAACCCACAACCTTATTATAATTTAATATAATAAAAATTAATTATCTATTCGTATATACATTATTTATAAAATTTTAAATTATATTACTCCATTCTAATTATCGTTGTTTAATCCTGACGGATCAAACGGTTGAACAAGATTCTACTGCAATGAATTCAGAAATCGGTGTTTTTCAAAAAGGAAAAGACACATTTAACCAGTCTATTCAAAGTGTAAGGAAGTCTATAATCCTGATCGGGCAGAAGTGAGAGACTAACCTCTTTAGAAATGGAGATTTTCCTTAGTTTTTTTCCCATTGGGAGGGTACGGACTGACGTCTCATACCCCCTGGAAGGGATCGGATAAACAACAATCTCCAGGACAGTATCTGCATTTGAATTGTACTCCCTGTACTGTTAAGAGGGTAGGTATCTTCACTGACAGAAGAAAGGGGAGGAGTATCACTGAGATGTGAAGTAAGGACAAAGTAGGATAAACGAAGGTCCTTGCCGAGAAAAGGAAGAACATTTGAGGATAAGGACCCGTCGGGATCGATCCTGGAAGGATGGATTACTGTCGGGACGGAGGACTCGAGGATAAGTTGCAGGCTATCGAAGGCTTTTGCTAAGTCTAAGCCGATGATTCAAGGATATATATTTGGACCATTTCCCTGTCTCTTTTTCAATTTAGTTTTCGTTTTTATCAACTGTTCTCAAACGCTTAAAAAAAACACAAATAACTGAGATATATTTAATTTAAATCATGTTTTGTTGAAATCAGATTTTAAATTATGAAGAAGATGGTCTAGGGTGCGGACAAAACAAAAAATAGTTAAAATCTATTTATTTGCACTTTGTAGAGCTTCATCTGGACTAAAATGATAAAAAACAACAAATAATATTTTTTAATTCTCGAATAATAAGATAAAAAAAGTAAATTGAAATAGGGTTAAAATTGTGTAGACATAAGAGAAACGGTAATTATATAGAAATGAACGAAAAGAAGAAATACAAATAACATTAATATAAAATATAAAATGGTAAAAATATATACAAAAAAAAAATACCCAAACTATTAGATTAAAAATGAACAGGAAAGGCAATAACACGTAAAAGTAGAAAATCAGTTATGAGAAAACAAAATTTAACACTTTAAAAGACGGGAAATAAAGAAGTAAGTTGAGGTTAAATAAAAATCAAGAAAGAATAAATAAAAATAATATTAATAGTAAATAAGAAAAGCTTATTCATTATTATTTTTATTTAGCTATTATATATAATCAAACATACGTATGACTAAATTTTAAATAATCTATTCGATAAAGGTTATTTTATCACTGCAAAAAAAGAGAAAAATAATTATTTTTATATACATATTGGTTTTATCTTATTCTGCTTTTGCCTAAATTTTGTTATATATTTTTTTTAAAAAATCTTTTATCTATTTGAATACAACTAATCTTAATACTTTTTCAAAAACTGCTTTAAATAAAATATAAGTTGTGATTTTTTTTAAAGATATACATTGATAGTTTATTTCGGATTAAATGCCAAAAACACCCTTTCCAATCGAAAACCACTTTGAAGACGAAATGCCTAGTTTTTAATCAAAATTAATTTTTTTTTAGTAAATCATAATTTCTAATGATTAAAACGACAAAAATTAAATATAGATAGTATTAAAATACAATAATATATAAATTAATTAATAAATCATAGAATGTAAATAAAAGTTAAACAAATTTCCAACTCCATTTGGTGTACAATTAGATTTTAATCTCTAAACTTCTTGCCACTTTCTGTTAAACGAGATTCTATTGAAAAATTGGTTAATTTATTTGGATTTTGGTCAAAAGAATAAATTGATAATGAGGTATTCATAGTTTATCTTAGATCAATATGAGGAGAAGATGGTCGGATGGAGAGGGGAAGGGAGGTGTGGTCAGCTAATAACCAAAAACTTATTTATTTGTGCCGACGTTTCGACCAGAATTTCAAGCCTTCATCAGGAATATTCCTGCTGGCCGCACTCTCAAACATCTCACAGTAAAATTATTACCAATTGGCCTCAAAAAAGTTACCTGATATTATAGACAACACTTTAATTACTATTAAGTAGTATTATTATGTCATTTTACCTTTTTTGGAATTGGAACGCGAACAGCGTGGATCTAAGTAGGTACTACTACTAAGTAAACTATAGATGGATAGCAATTGAAACACTACCTTGAAGACCAGGAGGACTTAGGAAGACAGGAGCTAGATGTGTATAGAATACATAACATCGCGGTTTGTAGAAGAACCGGTCACTGAATAGGAATAAGAATATAAAACATTTTTCAATAGTTATACATTTCAATATGGATATTAAGACAATAAGAACTATTCGAAATTTCGGATATTAAGGAAAAGTCTAATAATAATGACCAAGAAGAGGTTGATGTCTTAAAATAATAATAAAAAATTTAAGAAATCCTTTCCGGCAAAGAAATATGAAAAATAGATTCTATAAAATCGCACTTCTGGTCTGTTTATTGAAACGAAAACGTTACTGTAACATCCCAGGTTATGTATCTTAAATATGTATATATATCTTAAACATGTAGTTTTTAAGATTTAAGTTAAAGCTTCAACTGTTGAGCAGATTCGATACTTAGTACTCCATCTTGACAAGAGACTTACTTGGAATCCACACACAAGACTGAAACGACAAGAAACTGCTCGTAGATTCCGATTGCTACAACACTTACTTGACAAACGCTCTAAACTTCCCATTCACTACAAAAAATTAGTATACACTACAATAATCAGACCATGGACATATGGAATTGAGCTCTGGGGCTCCACCAAACCATCAAATTCTTCCCGCATCCAATCGTTACAATCCAAAATCCTACGTAAAATCCTTGATGCTCCTTATTACGTCACAAATAAACTCATTCATAAAGACCTTAACATCCCATTCGTTGCAGATTTGACCCAAAACAGATATGCGTCTTTTTATTCCAAACTCCTTAACCATCCTAACCCATTAATTTTTAATCTTTCATCCTTAACAATCCCTGATAATCCTCCGAGGCGTCTGAAAAGAAGATGGCCACGGGACCTTCTAGTTTAAATTAATGTTTGAAGTACCACCAATGGGTGGTTCCTTCCCAAGATTTTCAAATGTATATGAAACATACTACATATTTACCTGTTGTATTATTTTGTACAGTTGTAAATTACAATAAATAAATAATAAAAAAAAAAAAAGTTAAAGCTTCATGGTTTTCGTTGAATAGAATATGGTCCGGATGCGGTCAAATAAATCTCAAATAGTAAACGGGAGTACCATTTTTATTTGAGCCAACGTTTCGCTCCACTTGCTGGGCTTCGACAGGGCTAAAAAAATATACAAACACTTGCCATAGTTACAAAAAAAAATATAGTGGAAAATAACAGTAATAATAAATTGTTTACTTAAAAATTATTTTCTATATTATCTGACGTACTTAACTGCCATCCCCACTCCTCCCAATACAAACGGTTCACTCTGACTTCCGTCAAAACAGGTATGAATTCTGTCTCATTCATTTTCATTTGATTTGATTCTTTTCCCTTTTCATCTCTTAATTTGAACTCTCTTTAATATTTCATGTCTTATTTTATCTCATATCTATCTGTTACTATTTTCATTTATTGTTTATAACCTTTATTTTTTTCTTATTATATTTTAGGTTTCATTGTATACCCCTGTTATTTTCCACTACGTTTTTTTTTTTTTTTTGTAACTATGTCAAGTGTTTGCCTCTTTTTTAACCCTGCAACGTGGGGCGAAACGTTGGCTCAAATAAAAATAGTACTCCCAATTATTATTTGAGTTTTATTTGACCGCACCCGGACCATATTCCATTCATTGATACAAACGGTCAATCAACAATCTTCCAGTATTTATTATTTTCGTTTTCGAACAAAGCTGTATTCTAACAAACTACTTTGCGAGAACGTGAAATGTAAGACGTTGAAAACTCGAAATTGAAATTTTGCAAGATTCCACTACTTACTATACATACCATTTGTTGATAAGTGAACGTTAAAAAAAAACAAAAAAAAAGTTTTAAAGATAAAATGTGCAATATTAACATTTGTGACATGATTCTTGAACAAAATAGCCTTGTTAAAATTGCCCTGAAAAAATAAAGGACATTAAGGTAGAAGGACAAAGGGAAGAGAAATGGAAGAGTTATTGTTTTCTCAGTAATAATCTCAAGAATATTTTTCAAAGGAACGGATGATAAATAATTGTAATGGTGGTAGGATCCTGATGAGAAGATTCCTCCAGTTTATTGCTTTGTCCTTTGTGTCCTCAGCGCCCTTTATTTTTTAATAAAACAAGATTGAAGGTATAATATAATTGTGGAGCCCCCCCCCAGCTAGTTATACATTTGTCATTGTGCTTCGGGGAGGAGGGCCCCCCCACAGCCCCCCCCGTGTTGTTGCCTTCTGGTTAATGTCCCGTGCCTTCCTAACTCGAATCCACTCCTCTTCGTCTCCTTCAGATGTTTTCCAAGAAAGACATTTCCACAATGTTTATTGTGGGATTCCAACTATATATATATATATATTTTTTCTGTTCAGTTATTGAAAAGAACAAAAAGAAAGAAAGAAAATCCTTTCCTCTGGCAAAACTTTACAAATGGCGAATAAATTATTAAAAAAGTAATTTTAATAAAATTATTTTAGAGTTTATTTATTATTTTTTGTATTCTGTTCAATTTTCGAAAAGATAAATAAGAAAGAAAATAGATTTCTCTGACAAATTCTCGTCCATTCCGAATAAATTACTAAAAAAGTAATTTTAGAGTTTTTATTTTTTTTTTTAAATATTTACAAACTACAAAAAAATCTTTTATTATTATCCCTATTTAAGCACCTTATGTTCTATTTATTCTGCATAATTCAATATTCAAAAACCTGTATTCTTTTAACAAAGAAAAAATTATAAGAAATCAACATTTTGTTAATTTTTTAAATTGTTGAAGTGAAAGAAAAACTTCCAAATATAAACACTATTTTGCTTGTATGACGTTTCGGGACAATTATCCCATACTCATTCTCCTTTGCATCCATAAAGTTGTCATTTTTTCAATTTCTACTTTAAAATGATGTCATTTGTATAGTTATAGTTTTTTTTTATTATTATTTATTTATTGCTATTTACAACTGTACATTATAATACATTAAGTAAATCTGATCTAAGTTAAATTGGAGTGTTACAGG
>NW_027115598.1:618736-633394 GCF_000696795.3 Halyomorpha halys
TCCTGATGGATGACTTGATTTGTGACAAAGTAAGGAGCATTAAGGATTTTACGAAGGAGGACTGTAAGGATTCATTTGTTGAATTAAAAAAAATTTAAGGTTTATTAATACTAATTATAAGTAAATTTTACTTACACTGGGAATTTCAAGAACTGTAATTACACTTATATTAATATAGTAAATTACAAATATAGATATAGACAATGCATAGTTTAATTTAATGAATTGAACTAATTTATTTTCCTAGTGATAAACTGATAAATTATAATACAGACACTACAGCAACCAAGAAAGTTATTAATATATTTTTATAAAAAATTATTTTATATTTTATATACATTTTATTAAAAAATATTTTTCTACACTGTTTACTTTAAAATTATTTTCAAATGTGACTTACTTAACTGCCATCCCCACTCCTCCCAATACAAACGGTTCACTCTTACTTTGACTTCTGTCTAAACAGGTATGGATTCTGTCTCGTTCATTTTCTTCCTTTTTCCTTGATTTTATTCTTATCTCCCTAGTCATCTCTTAGTTTGTACTTTCTTTTATATTTCTTCTTTTTATCTGCTACTATTTCCGTTTTTATCTATTTATTTTTCTTATTTATTTTTACATTTCATTTCATACCCTTGTAATTTCCCAGTTACGTATTTACTTATGTTAAGTTTTTGTATCTTATTTAGCCCATATGATGCCCTGGAACGTGGGGCGAAACGTTGACTCACTAAGATAGTTGTCACTATCAGTTTTTTTTTTGTTTTTTTTTATCGCACGCTGACCATATTCCATTTATTAATAATACACACGATCAATCAGCGATCTACCAATAAAATCTTTTTGTATTTATTTTAACAATAAAATTCATATGGTCTATTGAAACTAATAGGTATTTAAAGAATATGATCTCATTTAGTCTGTTTAACTTAAAAAAATATTACTACCTCCAAGAATCAGTAATTAATTAGTCACGATAATTGTATACATACATATAATACTTTTATAAGAAAATTATATTTAATTTAGTTTTCCTGGAAAGATGTTTGTAACTAATATCTTTCATACAATAATAAATGAATGTTCTAGACTTCTATTCTAGGATTTTTATTCAATTCAATTTTTTTCTTGATACGATTTACTCCAAGTATATTACACCAACTGAATAATTTTGCTTGAATTACATTTTTTTTTACACATTATAATTGTTTTTCAAAATTTTCGGAATATGTAATAAGAGAAAATATACTGTTAATACTGAAGATGTATAAAAAATATCCGTTTCCTCCTTGTAAAATGTTTATTATCTATGTGTATATAGCGTAATGTTCCTTACAACTGATAAATCAATCACTAGTGATTGTACATATATTGAAGTAAAGTGCCCTAGAGCTGGCTGTATGAAAATTATATACATTTATTATCATACAGTTACTTGGAGGAAGTGTATAATGGAGGTGATACGCTTCCAGGACAAGTGACTCCAGAAGGCGTGGTCTATTCCTTTCGTAGGCATAGCATCAAGTACGCCATATTTAAAAGTTGAAAGTTGAGCGTGGTCACATTTTATTGTTGATATTTTTTTCAATTACTATTAATTATCAGTCACTTTTTGGTTATAAACATTCAATATTCTAAAAAAAAAAAAAAATTACTGTATTTGCATATTTTTTGCAACAGCTGTCTATTATATTAGAAACAATTATTTATTTTAAACTGGATTTAGTGAATGACACAAGTTCTTCCTTATTAAAATACAATAGTTTATTTCATATCATCAGCAACGTTTCGGGAGATTTCCCCCATCTTCAGGCTGTTGTTACATAGTCATGCTGCAGCACAAATCGTAGATTTTGCAAGAATTTGATATTAATATTATTCATATGGTCTTCATTCATAACCATATTGTTATATTCTAAATTATAATCTTTTTACTGGAAGAGTCTATTAGTTTATGGAATTAAACTGGATTTAGTGAATGACACAAATTCTTCCTTATTAAAATACAATAGTTTATATTTAATATTAATATAAAATTCTTGCAAAATCTAAGATTTGTGCTGCAGCATGACTATGTAACAACAGCCTGAAGATGGGGGAAATCTCTCGAAACGTTGCTGATGATATGAAATAAACTATTGTATTTTAATAAGGAAGAATTTGTGTCATTCACTAAATCCAGTTTAATTACATAAGACTCTGCCAGTAAAAAGATTATTAAATCTAAATTATTTAATTGTATCAAACTGAATATATTAATGTTTTCCTCTAAATAAATTATTTTTTTATCAACTGTTCCTAGAAAACTTTAATTGTAAAATTGTTAAATCAATTTTATATGTAATCCTTACTTTCAAGAACAATAAAAATGTTTTGGAATTCCTAACATTTTCTTTGAGTCAGAACAGAACAGAGAAAGAAGCACGCATTTCTCGGAAACGGCTATTTGGATTTTCATTATTGATAATAAATAATGGAAAATAACAATACAACTTCTATTATCTTCACATTTGCGATTTGATTAACGATTTTACAGATAATCACAATCATGTGCGAAATTCCTGTTAACTTCAACGTAAAGTTACCTTGAAGGGGCATGACCGGTTAGTATCAATTTTGCTTAAAAGGAGAGTTGGGTTAACCCCTTCGTTATTGATGCAGAGCCCAGATTAATTTGAAACATTAGTAAAAATACTTAACTAGTGTTTATATATTTTAGTTTTTTTTAAAAAAAGAAATGAAGTTATTCTGATTTAGAATTTATTTCCAATAAAGAAAATAAACTAGATTTGGTAGAGAAGGTAAGGGTCTAAGCGATCAATATCTCAACTGTAGAGGGAGTGACTGATCACCAATGATTTTATCAGAAGGCCCCAAATGGACACCGGGCTCACAAATACAACTTTAACTGATATCAAAATAACAGTGAGCGGGAAGGAAAATATCATCAGAGCCAGCGTTATTTATGTCTGATTTTACTTTGTAATATCAAACCTTTGATATTTTCTCTTCAGTTATGTCGAATTAGGATTTAAGTTACCCTAACAATTTATACAAGGTAAATTTTTATAAAAATGTATCGGTTTATAAGAACTAAAAATGTATTTTGACCTTATATAAATTTACAATTTTTTTTTAGGCCTAACAAATAAAATTAAAAAAAAACACTGACAGAATATGATCATATAAATATCAAAACCGGTCTATGCAATAATAATAAATTACAGAATAAGCTGTCCAACATGAAAGACAAAATTGATAAGATGGAAAAATTAAATGCAATCTATAAGATAAACTGTAAAAATTATGAAAAAGTATACATTGGTGAAACATCTAAAAAACTAGAAACTAGAATTAAGCAACATGTAACCAATTATAGAAAGGTTAAAAATATAAACTGCACAGCTCTGGTCTACCACAGCATAAATTCAACTTTGAAAACCCAAAAATAATAGATACAGCACAAAATACAAAAAGCAGAAGATTTGTGGAAGTCATACATATAACAAAAAACATACAAAACACAGTAAACTACAAAACTGACACTAAACACTTAAATACACACTACGCCGACATTATAAATGGACTAAAACTATAAACAAAAATCAGAAGAAATAAGCAGGTTTAGAAAAAAATCACTAAGTTTAATGTTAAATATAAAGCAGGACTTTAAAAAAAAACAGGGAGGTAACCAAACAGCACACTGGACATAAGATATGGTCCAAAGAGGTAGCAAGAAATTTTGAGTAATGGCTGTGCTAAGGAGAAGTGAAGATGCACAAATAAGTAATGGTAGAAAAGTGAGAATAGTGTAAAGATGTGACATGATTTCCCATATGAAATTCAAATTATGAATATAATTGTGTGAATTATAATACATAAGGATGAAGATCATGTCATGTTTGTATCATGTCATTATGTCATCTACAGAAAATTTACTTGTTGTATATATTTGTATACAGTTGTAAATAACAATAAATAAATTGTTTTAAAAAAATGTACTTATTTATTTTATATTCTAAAATATCGTTATAAGTACTCTAATAAGTGAGAGTTATTTGTAACGGGGTCAGAATGATTGTTTTGTGTAATATCGCTCGCTCTAACACTGATCAATGTAATATATTATTTGATATATTAAGAAGCTTAGACTCTACCAAGATAAGTACAGTAAGGGGAAGAAGATAGTCTGTTTATTTTCCGACGTTTCGCTTTACTTTGTAAAGCTTCATCAGAGCAAAAAAGATACAAAAACAACTAAAAGTATTTTGACATAGGAGGATAATAATATACAAAAAGGTAAATTAAGGTAGGGTTAAAATTATGTAAATAAAAGTGAAAAGAAAATTATATACTAATGAACGAAAAGAATAAATAAAACTGGTAATAATATTTAATAGACAAGGATAAGAATATAAACAAATTACACAAACTAATAGGTTTAAATGAACATAAGACGTAATAATAACTCGTAATACAGAAAAGCAGACATGAGAAAACAAAATTTAACACACTAAGTGACGGAAAAAAAAGATTGAGATTAAATAATAAAGGTCGAGAAAGAATAAATAAAAATAAAAATAAAATTAAAGATAATAATAATAAATAAGTAAATAGAAAGATTTATTTTTTTGTATTTTGTTATTCTACTAAACGTATATTTTCAAATTTATTATTTCTTTCAATTTGTATGTTCCTCTGAATGATGAGTATAAAGACCTAAAGAGTTAAGATATATGTTGCTAAGGGGAAGGTCAGAGAAAGATCCGCTATCTATAGGCTAGAAGATGAACTACTAAAGGTCAAGGAGAAACTAATTAAAGAGAAAGAAAACTTGAAGGACACTTAACACTTAAGGAGGCTGGACACGTCTGCTAGGTGTAATAGCTTAATATAGAGGGCGCTAGTTGCCACTCGGTGGGTCTACTCTATACTTAATAAATTAGTCTGGGGACAACAAAAATAGCAATCGCTTTTAAGAATAATAAAAAATAAAAAATAAATGAAAGGCTTAGTGGACGATAAAGTTCAATCCCGCTACTACCAATTCTCATAGTACTCAAGCCGCCACAGTAATGTGATGAGTGTGCTTTCTGCCATTGCAATAAGCGAATTTACTGTAATTGGTTCTCCCATCAAACAATATTAATAAGCTGTAGACATAATCTTACAGAAGTAAAGAAGATGGGAGGGGGGAGGGAGGGGAGGAGCGGTTAGCAAATAAACAAAAAAATATTTATTCGTGCTGGAGTTACGACCTGAATTTCAGGTATGCACCAGGGCTGTAAAAGAAAAAGAGATAACAACCATCTTCCAGAGGAACATAAAAACTGAAAGAAATAAAAAGCTAACACATTTGGAAATCTACGTTTAATAGAATTTTTTTTTAAGAATTTATTTATTGTTATTTACAACTGTATACAAATATATACAACAAGTAAATTTTCTGTAGATGACATAGTGACATGTCACAAACATGTGGAGAATCTATCCACTGATAGAACTCCAATATCATTTCTAGAGGAGAAGATCTCGAGGCCATGTTATTTTCAGTCACCTAGGAGGATTATTAGGTAATGAAGGAGAAGTCAGGTTAGAAACTAGTGGATTTGGGTGGTTGAGAAGTTTGTTATAGAAGGGACGGTATCTGGTTCTGGCCAAATCGGCAACATATGGAACATTGAGTTCCTGATGGATGACTTGATTTATGACAAAGTAAGGAGCAATAAGGATTTTACGAAGGATTCTGGAGAAATTTGATGGTTATCAAACCCCCAAGCTCAGCTCCGTATGTCCAGATAGGCCTTATAACACTCATGTAGATCGGTCTTTAGTTATGGATTGGCAATTTAGACCGTTTGTCTAGTAAATGTTGCAATAGTCGGAATCTACGAGCAGTTTCTTGTCTTTTTAGTCTTGTATGAGGATTCCATGTCAGTCGTTTGTCGAGATGTAGTCCTAAGTTACGGATCTGTTCGACAGGAATAAGTGAGGTATTATTAAAGGATACTGTAGGGCAAGAGGTCATGGCTTTACGTCGAAGGGTAAATGTGATTTGGTGGGATTTCTTGGAATTTATTTTAATAGTTTTGGCACCATTCTTCATGGGTTGTTCACTGACAATAGACATATGTCATCGGCATACGTGGAGGGTATTGGATGAGTTGGGATATCAGCTGTGAAAACTTTATAAAGGATAGGACCAAGGATACTACCCTGAGGTACACCAGCAGACTGACGGAATAGGGATGTATAAGCACCGTTGTAATTTACTTGAAATAATCCTTGGAGAGATTAGAACTGATAATAAGGAAGTATCTAGGGGGTAGGAATTTACGGATCTTGTATAGCAGTCCTGGGTGCCAGACTCGATCAAAAGCCTGTTCTTTATCAAGAAAGACTCCCGAGCAGTACATTCCGCGCTCCAATGAAGACGTGACAACATCAACCACACGATGGCATTGCAGGTTAGGGGAGTGGGATGTTCGGAAACCAAACTGGTGATCTGGGATTATGTGGTTTGAATCAAGGATAGGGTACAGGCGTCTTAAGATGAGTTCCTCAAGGATTTTGCCCAAGATAGGTAACAAAACGATAGGACGGTAGGAGGATGGGTATTCAGGCGGCTTTTGAGGTTTGGGAATCATTTTGATTATGGATAATTTCCATGGGTCAGGAAAGTAAGTGGATCTGAGTATAGCATTCTAGATGTAGGTGAGGAATAGAACGGATTTTCGAGGAAGATTTTTTAGAATAGGGGATGTAATTAGGTCATAACCGGGAGCTTTGCGGGTAGGTAACTTCTGAATGATGTTGGATATTTCTGAAGGATGAAATGCTTTAGGAGGAAGGGTCATTTGGAGTGGAATGTTTAATTCTTCTTCAATGTATTCGATATGGGTTGGATTATGAATGTCATGTTGTGGGTCAAATGTTTTTGAAAGGTGCTGACCGAATACCTGAGTTTTTTCATCGTCCGATTTTGTCCATGTTTGTGATTCAGTAAGAAGAGGGTGATTAAAATTTTTGAAGTTAAGGAGCTTCTTAGTGGTCTTCCATAAAGATTTGTCAGTAGTCATGAGGTTTTGAGTTAAGTTAGTTAAATTTTGTATTTTCAATTTTTTAAGTTCTGTTTTGAGTTTGTTTGTCAATGTAGTATAAGATGTTTTATCTGTGGGCTATCTAGTCCTGTGCCACTTCGCTCTTGCTCTGCGTTTTTCCTTTAATAAGATGGTCGTCGTGTTGTCGTATATGCAAATTCTCATAGAGTCTGTGAAGTTTCTTATTGCTTCAATGTCATGTTGTCATATTTAGTTTTGAATGGAGTTTTTATGACCAGGTTGTTTTTCAAATCAGTACGGTATTTGTCCCAGTCAACTCGTCTTTAATCAATGAGGGAGGCGAGGGCTTAGGAACGAATCTCGAATGTAAGGAAAGGATAACTGGACTGTGGTCTGAGGAAAGGTCATCTATAGATTCGATGATGGTCCGAGAACAGGAAATTCGGGAGGTGATAAATATGTCTAGGATATCTGGACGTTTCTTGAGAGATGTAGGCCAATACGCAGGACTCATGTGCGTGAGGATAGAATAAATATTGGAGGTAGTAACCCTGGAAAGGATATTACCACGGGTATTGGATGCACGACATCCCCATCATTGATGTTTGGCATTACAGTCTCCTCCAGCAATGAAGCGCGATACGAAGGATCGGAATAAAGAGTCAAGGTGATTGTAGGAAAGGGAATTACCAGGGGGGGGGGGGCAGTATACAGCTGATAATGTTAAGTGGAAAGGACGAGTTGAAATTATTACAGAGGTTGCTTGGATAGCGTCAGTTGGAGTGAAAGGAATGAGGGAATGGGGTAGGGATTTATGAATTAGGGTGCAAGACCCGGCGAGTGAAGTTTTGTCTGGGTGGTGTGATCTGTAAGTAATGAAGTAACGAATGTAGAAATGTGACCGTTGAGTAAAGTGAGTTTCTGTCAACAGGGCAATATCTATATGTTTGTTGTGGAGAAATATATCGAGTTCATCACGGTGGTTATGTAGTCCATTAGCATTCTACAAGAGGATAACTAGGGGCTTTGCGCTCATCGTGGGAGATTGAAAGGAATTACGGTCAGGATTTTAGTGAGGAGGGTGATTAGCGGTTTTATGGTATTTTGGAGATCCAACAGAAAGGATGACAGGATTGAGGTTATATCAGTTGGATTGTAGTTGAGATGTGGATGAGGCTGTGACTCAGGGCCTGGGTAGTTTGTATGAGTCGGAGCAGTGGGTGTTGGGTGAACACGTCGTGAGGTATAGGGTACAGGATCTGTTTTAACCGGTAATTGGGGTGGGTTGTTTACTTGCAGAGTAGGATGAGAAGGAGCTGGATGTGGATGCACCAGGGGTAATTTAACCTTTAAAGGTAGATGATGGAAAGCAACAAGCGAACGAGGAGTTTGAGAAGAGAGACTGAGAATGAGAGGTCTGGGGATAGGAATGGGAGGCCTGAGGCGTCTGACATCGAGACTGCTGGTTTCTTGTGACTACAGAATATGGTTGTGGTCTTCTGTATTCCTGGCGATGATGATCTGAGACGGTTGAGACTTTAGGTTGTTGCTGGTTAAGTTGAGATGCTCTTTTCTGCAATTCAGGAAAACTGGCTAAATTCTCCACTTCAGGAGGCACTTGTGTGCGATTCTTCTCATCAAGAGTTTTTAAAGCTCTGTTGTTGGTCCGTTGCTTGTATTAGTTTTTATATACCTCGCACCCTCTGTAGTTCGCCGGATGGTCTTTCGTGCACAGTGCACATATGGCAGGTTCCTCCCGTGATTACAGGCAGATGTTTGATGGATGAAAGCCGGCGCATTTAATATAATAATAAGATACAAAAAGTTAAATCTCTCAATTTACTTACTTATTATTATCATTAATTTTATTAATATTTTTATTTATTCTTTCTCGACTTTTATTATTTTATCTCAATCTTTATTTTCCGCCTTTTAGTGTGTTAAATTTAATTTTCTCACATTTGCTTTTCTGTTTTACGTGTTATTATTACGTCTCCTGTTTATTTTTAATCTAATAGTTTGTATAACTTTTTTATATTCTTAGCATTGTTTATCAATTATTACTACTATTTTTATTTATTCTTTTCGTTCATTCGTATATAATTTTCTTTTTACCTTTTTTGTATCTTATTATTTAACTATGTCAAAATATTTTTAGTTCTATTTGTATCTTTTTCGCTTTGATAAAGCTCTTCAAAGTAATGCGAAACTTCGTCAAATAAACATACCGTCTTCATCATAATTTTATACACCAATTTTATTCGCTTTTAATTTTTATTTTAATAGAATTTAAGCACCAAATCTATTTACCTATAGTATTCATGCATTTCATATCCAGTGTTTTCAAATATTTCTGTATTTATTAATTTTTTTTTTTAATAATTTATTTATTGATATTTACAACTGTATACACATATATACAACAAGTAAATTTGCTGTAGGTGACATAGTGACATGATAATGACATGTGGAGAATCTACCCACTGATAGAACTCCAATAACATTTCTAGAGGAGAAGATCTCGAGGCCATCTTCTTTTCAGACGCCTAGGAGGATTATTAGGTAATGAAGGAGAAGCCAGGTTAGAAACAAGTGGATTTGGGTGGTTGAGAAGTTTATTATGGAAGGAACGGTATCTGGTTCTGGCCAAATCGGCAACATATGGAATATTGAGGTCCTGATGGATGACTTGATTTGTGACAAAGTAAGGAGCATTAAGGATTTTGGACTGTAAGGATTGGATTCTGGAGGAATTTGATGGTTTAGTAGAGCCCCAAAGCTCAACTCTGTATGTCCAGATAGGCCTAATAATAGTCATGTAGATCAGTCTTTTGTTATGGATTGGCAATTTAGACCGTTTGTCTAGTAAATGTTGCAATAGTCGGAATCTACGAGCAGTTTCTCTATTTATTTATTAATTAATATGACGAATAAGTCACCTTTATGATAAGTTACTTATTGTTTTGAGCTAAATAAAAACTTTTTATATTGTTTTATATATATTTTCCGGATATTTTGCTTATAACCATGGTTAAATATCTTGTAAAATCTTTCTTCTAATGGTATACAAAAAATTACATATATATGTTACTATAAATGAATACTATGTAATTATTAACTTTAAAATGTTGTTTGATGAGTGCTAAAGACAAGCTGGGTATTACAAAGTTGTTGTGATTTCAGCTTACTGTGACTTAGCCTCGTTATATCGAAATTACTAAGTTGGCTCGGAGCTAAGATTTCAAGTAAGTAGAAGCCTTAGCCTGTATTCGGAGCACAATTAGACATCCATAAAAAGTTTTAACGACATAAAGAGGAGGAAATTCCTTTTTCGACCAACTCCCCGTTCGAACTTACTTTAAGAAGAAAAGTTGGCTCGCTCTCTCACTCCCCCCCCCCCCTCTTCGGCTCAAGGAGTATTCCCATACTAACTACCGATCCTCGGAAAAACACACTAAAAATAAAAACATCTCCTGGAAATTTGAAATATGGAATAACTTTGCTCATAATAAGTGGCAGTGGCTGCGAAACAGTCTTTAAGAAATAACAACTTGTAAGCAGGTACTTTATGAGACAACTTACCCCTTATTTTTCCAACCATAATTGCCTTTTTGTATCTACAAAGGTTTATGCTACCTCTTAACAAATGGAAGAACACTATTTGTTATCCGTTCCAGAGTATAGTCTTTATGCTAATGTAATCCAATATCTTTCCAGTCACGAGAAGTTGTAAGCATTTTGCAGAAATTGGAATACACAAATTCAGAGATTATAAAATAATTGAACATATTACGTTCAACCTCTTACTATGTAAATATTTTATTATAATTTATTCGAGACTAGAACCTTAAGCAAATTAGGTCAAATTGTAAATACTAGAGAAATAAACAATAATTTGCTGCATTCTAACGTTCTGACAAAAAGATTTGTTTATTTTTTAAAGGTTAATTTATTGATTTAATCACAACTGTATACAAAACATATGCAATAAGGAAATATGAAATTACTACCAATAGATAGAACTCTAAAATGATATTTTAGAAAAGAAAGTCTGAAAAACTCGTAGAAAGATTATCAGGTAATGTAGGAGAAGTCAGGTTAGAAATTATTGGGTTTGGGTGGTTGAAAAGTTAAAATCATGAAAGGATTGGTGTGTGATTCTCCCTAAATCGGCAATATATAGACTTGATTTGTGATAAAGTAAGGGACATTAAGGATTTTGTATTTTAAAAACTGGATACGAAAGAAATTTGATGGTTTAGTGGATCCCCAAAGTTCAACTCCGTAAGTCCAGACATACCTCATCATAGCCATATAAATGAGTCTTTTATATAGTGTTTTAACTTGTTTATTTATTAAATTATTTAAAAAAATCTTATTTATCTATTCAAGTATTTCTTTTAACCAACGTTTTTTTTATATTTTCTTTAAATCTATGTATTAGTTTTGTTTTGGTAAAATGTATTTATTTGTTTGTAAACTGATCTATTGCTGTGACTATTATTTCTCTGGTTTGATCTCACATTGTTGTCTAATAGTGAATTTGTTTAACGGGTCGCTGAAGAGGATCTGAGAGGGTGAACTCGGGAGAGTGACTTTGTCGATCAGATGAAATAAAAATTGTGAAAAGGTGAAATGGAAGGGACAAGAAACCACAATTTGAAAAATGGTGTTTTATAATCCACTATTATAACCAGAATAGTTAATAAATAAATCAACTAGAAACGAAATGTTTAACTGGGTACTTTCTTACTTCTATGATTACCAATAAATGATTTTGACTCACCAAATGACCATATCTCTCCCAGTATTTATTCTTAATTGCACATAATTATTTATTATATTTCGATTAGAGTTAGCAATATATGTGTGTGCTTAGTAATAGATATTATTGGATCCTTCACAGATTTTTATAAAAATAAAAATATACAATATAATAAAACAAATAATGATAGCTTACAGAATAGAATGGAAAAAGAAAATGTTAGGTTAAATGATTGTCATTACTTTAAATTAAACTATATTCCAGGATTAACAGATAAAATCAAAAAGAAATTTATAGAATATGAACATAATTTGAAGTTTGGATTATATAATAATAATAAATTGGGTAGTTATCTGGATAATATGAAAGACAAAGTAGACTTTAAAGATAAATTAAATGTTGTTTATAAAGTAAATTGCCAGAATTGTAATTGTTTATATATAGGTTAAACATCTAAAAAATTAAAAACAAGAATTGATCAACATAAGACCAATTGTAAAAATATAAAAAATTAAATATAAACATCAATTTGATTTTAATAATCCAGAAATTTTAGATATAGTCAAGAACAGTAGGAATAGAAAAATAATTGAATCATTACATATTACAAAAAACATTGACAAAGCAATAAATTATAAAACAGATACAAAAACTTTAGGCACACATTATATTGATATTATAAATAAATTAGCGTTTTAATTTTAATGTGTTTTTTTTTTATGTAATATAGATTTAATTTAGCCAAAATGTTTATAATTATAAAAGTAAATAATGTTATATAATAAATAGAATAGAAATGGTTTTTTGAAAAATTGTTAATTTTAGATTTTATTGTTCATCTTTGTGATAATAGAGGTAGGAGAAAATTTTTTTATAGTCTATATGGTTGTTATCAGACTGGAAGATAACCTTCAGAAAGGTAATTATTCTCCTAAAATGTATGACCATTAGCAAATTTTACTCATTAAATGACATTAATATTGTAATATATTAGCAAGAATGACAAATAGGAGAAAATTATATGTAATATATAGGTTTTTGTTAACAGGTAAATAATTTATAAATAGTTCTATGAGTGTATATGATATATGAGTGTTGTTGTAAGCACATGTTTATGGTTTGGTTGGATTTGTTTTTTAGCAGCCTGAAGATGAGGGAAATATCCCGAAACGTTGCTGATGATATGAAATAAACTATTGTTTTTTAATAAGGAAGAATTTATGTCATTCACTAAATCCTTTTAATTCCATAAGACTCTTCCAGCATAAAGGATTATTAAATATTGGATCCTTATTTATATCACATTCTGTACCATCTTGTTTTATTCTCATTATTATATTAACTCACTAATTGTAAATTTGCAGCATTATTATTCACTTCAAATTCCTTTTAGTTGTTTTTATGATTATTATTTTTAATTTATTTTTTTTAATAATCATTATCTTTTTTTATTTTTACTTTATTTTCATTTGTTAGCTAAATTATTAGTAGTATAAGTTGAGATCAATTGATATTGTACCTATGTTGCTTAAAAATTGTATAGCCTCCACAAGGCCCTAATAGTCAAAACTGTAATATTTACGTTTCACTTAAGTCTATCATTTTTATGTGTTATTTTGGCACCAACCGATAGATGCCATCTAGTCGGACTATAAAGGATGTAATTTATAAAATGAATAAATTAGGAAAATTTTTAATAAAATAAAACTAAATTATTAAATACGATCCTCTCTGGCAGATATGTAGATTATTGTTCATATTTAATTTTAATATTCATCATTTTTTTTGCTAAATATTTTTCCCACGTCAATCGAAAGTAAAAAGTATGATTGAATTTTGTTTTAAAGTTAGTATTATAGACGAGACAGAAGAATTGGTGATGGCAGCGTATTCGCGGAAGGTATCGGGGCAGAGAGAGAGAGAGAGAAAAATCATATGTTCTGTCGTTGGTTGTTTTTTAATGAATGGACATTGATGTAATGTTTAGTGTATTTTTTGGTTTCTCTGTGAGCTAAGTTAAGTTTAAAAACTGTGTGTTGAGAAGTGTTCTTTCTCTCTCTCTGCCACGACCAGCTGAGTACAAGTACGTACGCGTTATTGTTCACCTTTGGACATAACAATTGTATGGCCTTTGAGATTCCGTTTCCATTTAATTTGTCTCGAAATACATTCCCAGGGCGGAAGAATGATCATATTTCAGCACTAAAAATTAGGCTTTCTGAAGTTCACCAAAGAGCCAACGAATCAGCAGAAAAGGTTTAGGAAATGGGTTCGCGAAATTATGATTCAGAGAAAGGTATGCGAAGCTATGTGGAAGGAGAATTAGTTTATTTATATGAACCAGCTGTGACTCGAGGGGAGTCAAAGAAATTTAGGCATCCTTGGTCAGGCGCGCACCAAGTTGTATTTTAATTGTAGGTTAGATTATAAGTTAGTAATAAGTACATAGATATAATTAGGATAAGTTAGGATAGGGCCTTTGTTAGTTAAGATTGTTCTTTTTAATTTTACAATTAGTTTAAGTAAATCTGTATTTCAATTAACATTATAAACAAATGTTTCTTGTTGTGGATATGTGAGTTAAAACAATATTAATCAACCTTGCAATTTGAATACAATACACTAGAAAAAATTGTTTAAAACAAAACAAAACATAGTTACAGAATAACAAACCACATATTATCATCAATTTGATTTTTGATTATTTCATTGTACCCATCAATCGATCAACTACCCATCAACTATATGGAGTTAATGACTATATGGAGTTAATGACTATATGGAGTTAATGACTATATGGAGTTAATGACTATATGGAGTTAATGACTATAT
>NW_027115598.1:633444-633955 GCF_000696795.3 Halyomorpha halys
ACTATATGGAGTTAATGACTATATGGAGTTAATGACTATATGGAGTTAATGACTATATGGAGTTAATGACTATATGGAGTTAATGACTATATTTCTTCAGCTCTGGACCAAAAGTAATATGCAGCTGAATGGTTTCTTGATGTGTAGCTCAGGTATTTATCAAAGTATGGTAAAGGGACTTCTATTTAAATTGAAATAGATCCCTGCTACTTATTGCCTCTTTCTGTCTGACATTTTTTTTACTGTTCAACAAGGTTCAGAAACATTTTCTATCAATCCAATTAAGGCCTAAGTACCTCAACGTTCGATTTTGGCACACTGTTGTAAAAACACTTTGTCAGATCACACGATCTCCATGGTACGCCAGTAAAAGAACTCTGCACACAGATTTACAAATATCTTCTGAACACAATAACATTTTTTTTTATTATTTATTTATTGCTATTTACAACTGTACATTATAATACATTTAGTAAATCTGATCTAAGTTAAATTGGAGTGTTACAGGCGT
>NW_027115598.1:635480-641862 GCF_000696795.3 Halyomorpha halys
TCGATCAAAAGCTTGTTCAACATCGAGGAAGACTCCCACAATAACATTTAAACATCATACAAGACATTGCATGAATAACTCTACCACCACACCAATAAACTAGTAAAAGATAGGGCTACCACAAACATTTATGATATCACGTACTGAAGACTTAGCTAACTGGATTAGGGATCTCCTTACCTCACTAATAAAATCAATTTAAATCATGCCCTTGTAAAAATTTTGCAAGGTATATATTTTCTGGTTGTCTTTAATCTGAAGAGAAGTGTAAAATAATAAATAAAAACAATAAAAAAAGTTAAGATATTAAAGTTTTGAAACCAAAAAAACCTTTATTCCACTAAACCATAAATAAAACATTTATATTTTAATGAGCAAATATTATGACTAGGGCAGACAATAAATATGGTAACTTTTTTTATGCGTTATAATAAAGTTTTTACGACTCAATATATATTCGACAATTCGAAATAACACTTACAACTAAGCTTGAGAGATATTTTATTTTTCAATCAAATATTCAAAATTATTTACATTTTAGAATACGAATTTCGGAATAATGTTAAATCAATATTTTCGGTAGGATTCATTGGTGCTATTGAAAATGGAATTAATTTAATTTGTGTCAAAACATAATATAAAGCATTGTGTTAATTTATCAATATTACTAATAAACGTCACCAAGAAATATCAACACGCATTAAAGTCGACAAACAAAGCTTATTTCCGAATCGCCTGCATATTGATAAATTAAACAGCAATAATGAATAGGAGATTCCATCAATACACTCTTATTGTATAATAGGAATGGTACAAGAGCCAAAGAGGAGAAAAAATGCAGTTATTCACCCCAATTTTTTTATTACTTACTTTACATGATAACTAGATGTAATTACTAGTCAAAATTGATGACGTTAAAAAAAAAAAAAATATTTTTTCATTCGGAGCTCGATATCTTTAAAAGTAGGAAACAACTCAGGAAAACCTCATAGAACCTCATTTTAAGAAGAGTAAATTTTCTAAAATGTGATCCTTAATAGAGTTGTTTACCTTCAACATTTCATAAAACAAATGCACCAAAAAATCAGTAGTTAGTGAATTTATTTTGACAAAACCATTCGACGCGAAATGTTTATTAACAGTCAAATCAAAGCTAAAGTATTATAAAGTAATTTATGACGTATGAGTTGTAGTTTTCATGATTTCCGACAAACATTAAATACAACATTCAACAACAATATTCAAAAACGGGTGAGACATGAAGTTGTAATGTGTATGGCCAGTTCTGTTGGAGTCGTTGTCCATCAGACCCGATGAAGGATCGCAAGAACAGGATGAAAAGCAGAGTGGTTCCGCATGAGAAAGGCATATTCCTTCCTTACATTTCACACAGGAGTAGTTCATGAGTCGACGTAATCTTATTTCCACCGTGCAGTCACAACGTAAGGACCGTATAGTACAAGAGCCAGGAAGAAAAAAAGCCAGTTATCTCACCCCAATGTTTGATGACTTTAATGAAAACTAGGTATGATTACTAGTCAAAATTGATGAGTCTGCCAAGTATAGGAAGGAGAATAAAAATGGTAGATGTTTTAAAACCTTTAAAAAAAATTTATTTTTCATTCGGAGCACTTAAAAACTACCAACAACACTAGAAAATCTAAGAGGACATTATTTAAATAAGAGTAAATTTTCTGAAATATTAGCCCTAAAAGAGCTTATTAAAAAGCAAAATTTCTGAAAAATCTACGGAATGATTAGTAGTTAATTAATTTATTTTGAGGAATCTCTATCTCTGGAACTATGTAACGTACAGATGTCTATAAGCACTCCAATTAAAGCTAGTGTAATGGACTATAAATAAGTTTATGATCTTTTGCTTCGTAGGAATAGTAGTTTTCATGATAATTGCTAAAATAAATTGATTTATAGTTGTTCGGATAATAAGTTTGATTTATCAAAAACTTCATTTTAGAAATCATTGGACGTACAGATGTCTGCCAGGAATCAAATAAAAGCTAGTTAAATTTACTACAAAATAGTTAATTGTGTTTATCTTTGTAGGAGTAGTTGTTTTTATGATATTTGACAAAATAAACTCACAAATTGTTAATTTCTGGTTGTTCGTATTAAATGTTTGATATTTGAAAAAAAATATATCTCTAGATCCACGAGACGCAAACATGTCTACCAACACTCAAAATAAAGGAAATTTAACTTGCTATAAAGTAGTTTATGACACTTATCTTCGTAGGGGTAGTAGTTTTTAGGATTTTCACATATGAATATAAATTTGGCAAATGAAAAGTTGTCTGACCAACTATAAATCAATTTATTTTAGTGAATTTCATGTAAGCTATTTCTCCTACTAAGATAAACATCATGAACTACTTTATAGCTCATTAAACTAGCTTTAATTTGAGTGCTAATATACATCTGTACATCAAATGGTTTTGAGATATAATTTTTTCAAAATAAATTCACTAATTACTAATCTTTTAGTACGTCCAATACAACATTTTTAAAAAGCTATATATTGAAATCTAGTTAACGTAAATAACTTTTTGGAGCTCATATTTTAGCAAATTTACTCTTGTTTAAATGACAACCTCTTAGGTTTTCTTGTGTTGTTCCTACTTTTTAAGATATAGAGCTCCGAATGAAAAATTAGTTTTTGTTATCGCTTTGAAACAGCCGCCATTTTTTATTTTTCCTACCTATACTTGGCAGACTCATCAATTTTGACTATTAATTATACATAGTGTTCATTAATGTAATTAAGAATCGGGGTGAGATAACTGCCTGTTTTTCTCCTCTTTCTGTTTCTCTCGGCTCTTGTACTAGTAGGGTTGAATGTTGAACGGTCATTAGACCGGAGAAATCTCAAGGATACGAATTTTCATGGAGATGTGAAGGCAGGATTTCAGCTGGCTTCCTCGCTGAAGTTTTCCGATACACAGATCATGTAACAATGCTTTGAGAAAACTCCTAAGAATTGATTCAAATTGATTCCAGAGGTGAATAACCGAGGAATCGATCCCTACCAAATTCAATATAGTGTAGAAAAAAGACATCGGCCATCACAGTGCATTTCGCTAAATGTTGTGTGTGGCTCACATTTGGTCTGTAGTGTCCACTCCACGTTTGTTAGCAATATAATGACCTCAGGGTTGTCCCCCCCCCCTTAGTACTTTCCAAACCAGGAGTATACTTGCGTAGGATGCGAACACATTTCCGTCGTTGACACCAAAAATGCTGGAATATTGCGGTCTCCCCTCGCGTTGATCAAAATATCAGGAAAGGTTCGCTTATTCTTCTTTACTGTACCCACGTGAGGGATCTTATTCTGTTTCAATAAATTGACAAGGGTAAAATCGGTGAACCAGTTATCTGCAACGATGTTACGTCCTGAGACTAGTTCCACCATACGCATCCACATCACTGCGTTTGTTGCTCAATTTGTCTGAACCTTCCTATTGCTTAGCCATGTATACCTCCAAGTGGAGAATCCACTAGATATTCTGGAATCTTGATGCCATGTTTGTTTGGCTTTCCAATATCCCATACTGGCGGAAGGATCACCATTCACTGAAACCAACATCTCATCAGTGGTGAGGTTTACTCCAGGAGTGTAGGAATTCTTGACAAACATTTAAAACACGTCTCGTGTGGTAGCTCAACTTATTTTCGTTCATGTCTGGTAGTTCTGTGGTCAAAACGGAGGCAACGAAGTAAGAACTTGAATCGTTTTATATTCATGATAAGGCCAAATTTTTTCTACTACGTCACTTTTTTAACCCTATAATTCTTCCAGGCACAAACAATTAGATTTATAGGCCTCTGCCAAATACAACAAGCCAATAACCCCTTTTAATCGAATCAAATCAGCGGGTTGCTATCTCTTTCCCTGATAAAATAATCCTTCACTGTATTGATATATTGGGCTGTGTACTTAACTATTAATACCTGCATTTCACCTGAAAATAGACTCCACCAACACTCTAGAGGATTTTTTGCATTCTTGGCAGTTCCTTTCACTCCAGAAAGGTAATTTATTATGTTATGATTCGGCGTCTCTTACGAGGAGGTTCCTTGTACCACTTTGTTGCGCCTCATAAAATAGGAGAGAATTATACCCTTAGACCTTAGCCCATCAATTTCTGAGCCATCTTCTCGTTCTCGACGAAGAGGAAATGTCGCTCTCCTCTCCAATATTTTCAGTCCATATTGGATCCGCATCATCTCCAATCATCAACCAGACCCTTACATCGTGAAGGTCTCCTGGATTGGTCAAATAGTACTTCCTTTTGCTCATTTTTATGGAATATGCTATTTTTATTCGTGATTTCTAGGAAAGAGGCGCGATCAAACTGAAGTAGACACTAGAATGGTGCCTTTTGATCGAGTCTGGCATCCAGGTCTGCTCTATAAAATTCGTCAATTCCTACCCCCTGCATATTTCCTTATAATCTGATCCTACTTCACTGATAGAACCTTTAAAGTAAATCATAACCTAGCCTACACATCTCTCCGTCGTAAACCTCTCCCCTCCTGTCCTACAGTATCCTTTCTAAATACTCCACTAACGCCTGTTGAACAGATTCGATACTTAGGACACCACCTTGACAAGAGACTTACTTGAAATCCACACACAAGACTGAAACGACAGGAAACTGCTCGTAGATTCCGATTACTACAACACTTAGTATACACTACGATAATCAGACCAATTTGGACATATGGAATTGGGCTCTAGAGCTCCACCAAACCATCAAAGTCCTCCCGCATCCAATCCTTACAATCCTAAATCCTACGTAAAATCTTTGATGCTCCTTATTACGTTACAAATAAACTCTTTCACAAAGACCTTAACATCTCATTCGTTGCAGAATTGGCCCAAAACAGATATGCGTCTTTTCATTCCATAATCCTTAACCATCCTAACCCATTAATTCTTAATGTTTCATCCTTAACAATCCCTGATAATCCTCCGAGGCGTCTGAAAAGAAGATGGCCACGGAACCTTCTAATTTGAATTAATGTTTGAAGTAACACTGACGGGTGGTTCCTTCCCAAGATTTTCAAGTGTATATGAAACATACAACATATTTACTTATTGTATTTATTATTTTTACAGTTGTAAATTACATTAAATAATTTTTAAAAAAAGGTGCAATGATCCCCATTCATAAACGTTTATGGTCCCTGACAAAAATGACACTGAACACAAGTTTCGAAAAACACTGCAGCGCTTGAATTTGCTATCTAAAGTGAAAAATACTGACCTTAGATTTGTAACGTAATTGTCACCTGGAGCTAAACTGCCTGGGCGGGTTGGAACCACCCCAGGAAGTTAGTAAACTACTGGGAGAGAGGGGTCACACTCGTGTCAGATCAGCCGTACCCAGTGCAAGCTTAAATTAGATTTAATTTTATTTCTACTCATACAAAAGGGAAACAAAAAAATACTAAGAAAGTGGGAGGTATTTGTATGGACATGCGAATCGTGACAAATTTCAAGTAGGACGTTCCATTAAGTATGTGATTTGAGCAAACAATGTGGTTCAATGGCCAGAACTGTCAATTGCCAGACAATATTGTATAATAGTGTGACTAGAGAATAACTTAGAAACGGATAGAGGGGGAAGAGGGGACTGGGGCTAGAAGTACCTGCAATACTTTTATTTATAAAGAATCCCATACGATTCAAATAACATTAATAAAGGATATAGTTTTCTTAACAGATTAGTTCAGCTTTGAGTTACTACAAAAAACAAATGATGCGCGCACTCTATATAACGCCTGGAGGAGCCGCCTACCCATTACAATTTTTTAAACAGGGCTTTGTTAGAGTCCTATTTTTAAAATAAATGTTTTCACTCACAGTTTACAATTCCTTTGATGAGACCGCCTTTCCTGTTGTTTACTTTCATTTCCGGGACACCTGAAGCCGGAAGATCGGTTTGGCAAACAGTGCTTCCTTGTTCGACGGGGTTTGCTTTGCTAACAGCCTCGCCGGCTTCTGTTTTTGAAAAGACTTCTTCCAGCCTCGCCTGGTTTTCTCCCTGGGTACACAATGCATATTTAAAACCCTACCTCACTTCTTTATTCGATTTAATTCTATTCTGAGAAACGGAGCTCAAGTTAGAAGCGAAAAACGGAACAAATGAATTTCTTTTTTTGAACGAGTCTGCTTAAACAACTGGAAAGGCATTATTTTATTTATTTACGGTTTGAATAAGAACCAATTGTTGTCAAGAATTATTACATTAAACATTGTTATTGCATGAAAAATGAAAATAGATGTGAAGTGAAATGAAAACGAATTAAAGCAAAGTAAGAAACTTGAGATAAACAATTAGTACAAATTTTAATGAAAACA
>NW_027115598.1:642542-644814 GCF_000696795.3 Halyomorpha halys
GATCTGGTGGGATTTGTCAGGATTTATTTTGATTCTCCATTCACCATTCTTCAATATCATTTAAAGTAGAGATAATTTGTTAAAATATGATCCCTAACAGAGGTGTTTAGGTTCAGGAACCACAAGGCGTACACAATTTAAAATTATTTCAATGGACTATAATGTATATAATTAAAATTTATGTTTGTTCCAATTCTAGCTTTCATGCTATTCGCTACATTATATTCTATTAGCACTCAAATTAAAGCTAGTGTAATGTACTATAAAGTTGTTTATGACGTAAATCTTCGTAGGATAGTATGAATTGATCTAGTTTGGATCCAAAATTCCATTTGAAAAATTTATATTTATATTACAAAACTACTATCCCCAATGAACATTAAAACGTTAAAAACTACTTTATACTTCATTCGACTATCTTTAATTTGGTTGCTGGCAGACATCTTTACGTATGATGGTATCATATATATAGTTTTTTATAAATCAAAAAGTTTATCAAAACAACTATAAATCAACATCTCGTTAATTCATTTTAGGAAACATCTAGAAAACTATTGCTCTTACAAAGTAAACGACTTCAACTACTTTATGGCACATTAATCTAAATTTGAGTGTTAATAGATTTTGCACAATAAATTCACTAACTACTGTTTTTTTTAGTTCATTATTTCTAAAATTTTGGTTTCTAAAAAAGTATACTTCGGTAAATATTAAACATAAACTGCTCTATTGGAGGTCATATTTCAGCAAATTCACTCTAATTTATATGATGTTGTATTTGGTTTTCTTTTGTTGTAGTTAGTTTCAAAGATACAGAACTTCAAATGGATTTTTTTGTTTTTTACGTTTTGAAACAGCCGCCATTTTGTATTCCGTATAACTATACTTGGAAGACTACTTGTGATTTGAGAGCTGAAAATGATTGCACAGTATTGAAACAATAATGAAGTATTTCGAAATTACCACGCTGAGACTAGATGAAAAAAAAAATGATCGAGTTTTATGCAATATCCAAGTCTCGCAAAAT
The DNA here is from genome assembly GCF_000696795.3 of Halyomorpha halys. Lineage (NCBI taxonomy): Eukaryota > Metazoa > Arthropoda > Insecta > Hemiptera > Pentatomidae > Halyomorpha > Halyomorpha halys. The sequence continues at coordinate 643,570 of NW_027115598.1, forward strand.
GGTTCCTGTGCGTGAAAACAGCTCAGCACAAAAACGAAAAATCTTACAATACTTAAATTACTTATCTAAGGTTGTATGCAATCGCCTGTGAATCTCAGACGTGTCCATAACCTGTAGCTTCGTGGGAGGCGTCCATTGTATTACACAGGGAGTTACTCAAAGTAAACTAGTTGGTAACTCAAGTCACTGATCAGTTCGGTTCCAGTACCTCCTTGTGCATACAGCCTTAGGCGAGTATAACCCTGGAATGTTACACAATATTTTATTTTTAAAATCGACTGAGCATTGCAACTTTATTGATTCGATTTTTCACAATTTTTCAATTATCTCATAAACGGCTCATGATCATGATTAAATTCGGTATACCGATGTAAAATTAAATTTTTGGTTTTGAAATAGTCTCAGGAGATCAAATAAGCAGTTATTGACTCGTTGAAATATTCTGGGTGAGTTTAAATGCCAAATTTTCAACATTATCTTCTCTAAAGTTTAAAGGTACTATAGAGAAGGTAATTTTCAATGCTTTAAATAATTAACTATTTACATCATTTCTAATAGGAGAAAAGGTATAAATATATACGATGAAAGTTGATCATTATCTTGAGGATATTAAAGGAAAAACAATTTTTCATGTTGACAAGAAATTTTCGGAAAATAAGCAATAATATAGTATTATAATATTATTGATATAGTATTATATTTGAAAGCTAAATTTCTTTATAAATAATAAGGTTTAGCATAGAAAACCGTAGAATGTAATTGAAAATGACGAGAATCGCCTAAATAAAATATCTGTTCTAATATTAGTTAGCGAACTCGTTTCACCACTCGGATAATTTTTTTCTCCACCATACTTAGTAATTTTTAATTCAATACAACTATACACGAGCCTTTCCATTAACACAATAACTCCATAAAGTAATTCTTTGTATTTTCAATATTGACTCAATAACAATTTAGCATTGAATGAATATAAATAGTAATTAATGTTAAATGTGATATTTCTGCCATACTTATTTTAATAATTTATTTATTGATATTTACAACTGTATACATATATACACGTCAAGTAAATTTGCTGTAAGTGATATTATGACATGATAAAAACATGTGGAGAATCTACCCATTTGATAGAACTCCAAAAACGTTTCTAAAGGAGATGATCTCGAGGCCATCTTCTTTTCAAACGCATAGGAGGATTATTAGGTAGTGAAGGAGAAGCCAGGTTAGAAACGAGTTGGTTTG